>NW_021939122.1:12949037-13133912 GCF_001715985.3 Manacus vitellinus
CATCCCAGGACAGTGACTTTACACACCAACCAAGCATGTCTGAGTGTGTGATGCACGCATTTAAGGTTTGAGCTGCAGGGTGGTTGTTACCTCAGGAGCTTTTGTCCATCTCTAAGAATATTGTCTACAGGTGCAGGAAGCACATTTCCACATTTCTGGACTGTAGTATAGACATAATTGTATGACAAAGCTCTAGGCTGCTAGACTTCTGATGAAAGCCAACACATTGCAAAGAGGGCTTTTAAAAAAGCCTGAAAAGAAGGAAAACACAAGAAGCCTAGAGTAAAACTGTTTCACTCCTAGGAGGCCTAAAAACAATCTCTAGTGGCTGGCTCTCTCTGCTCTGCCTACTCTATGACAGATAATACTGTAATAATTGTCATGGCATGGACCAAAAATCTGCTAGTTGTCCTTCTGAAAATGGATTTTATAGTGATGTTACCTCTTCTGTTAGCAACAAGGAAGCAGTAAATGAGACAAAGAAAAAAAAATGCTGTAGGAAATGGACAGCTTAGTGGAGAAAATGTTGCTGAGCTTGTCAGACAGCTTTGAAGCATGGTAGGTTTATTTTTGTTTTGTCTTTTTCAATAACAAAGTTGCACTAAAACAACCAAGACTGCTTATGATCCTGTACTACAGAATTCCCTTTACCTCAGTGTGTGTGGTTGACCCTGGGAAATTTTAACTCCTGTCTAGGTAGATTTGTGCTGCAGTTTTTAAGCCAGCTGCTTCTCAGTGCTGATTCAGCCTCAGTGGTCACTGGCAGGCAGAGTTATTAAAGGTATGCAGAGCATTCTGTGGGGCTGGAAGGCATGTCGCCAAGGAAATAGTGGTGTTTTTATTATATGAATTAATAACTAGCTTTGGGTTTGCTTCCAGAGCCAGAGCACAATGGAATATTAACAAGGATGTGCCGTTCCTTTAAGCAGGCAAAGGTTTTAAGCAGGAGATTAAATGGTGGTGGGTGGTTGCTGCAACTTGGCTCTGGATACCCATAAAACAAAAAGATAAAGAGGATTCCTCTAGCTAAACTGGAAACTCAGGAGATTTCTGGTTCAGCCAAAAAGGGCAACATCTACCAGTGTTATTTAGAACTTGCCATGAAAGGGTATTTTTGTGCAGATGTATTCAGAATAATTATTTTGAATTCTTGTGGATTCATATTCTCAAGAAGACTGACAACCCTGGCATTATTTTGGAATAGCTATTCCACTTTATATTCACATTGCAATTTATTCTGGAGCTATTTCTACAGTTGGTCAGGAATCGCAGGGATTCTTGATGCTGGGCTTACTGTGCTAGTATCACACTGGAAATACCCCCACTCTATCCTTCTGCTCTGTTAGAAGCATTTTTGAGGGAGCTGGAAACAAAAGAGACTTCACACTAATTTAGATTTTGTACAAGACTTTATTATAAATAAAGCTGCATGAGAAGACCTATACAAATCCAACAGTGTCCTGCTATAAAAGCAGCAGTTTAAGTACAGCATTGTCAATCAAGGAAGACCTTAATTTGGAGAGTTCTGGTGTTATTGCCCATCTCAGCTGCATTGCCATACTACAGTTTTGCTTCTGAGCTAACGTATTACACACAGACCCCCCCCATCCTAAAAAAAGACAAGTAATAAATAAAGCTGTTTACTCAGTAGGCTCCTATGAGAGCCAACCCCTCAATGGTCAGCAGCAAAGTTGCTACAGGTGCATAAAGTCTTATTTCTTCACCACAGAGAAAACATTGCAAAGGCTTTGCATTAAAAATGTCTGGTGAACAAGCACCAAATCCTGCTGCTTGAATACTGGATAAACCTTTGGATCCTTTTGCTAAAATACATCTTTATACCCCTCTAAGACCTGTATATAGAGCAACTTGGAGAGAGAAAAGCCGTATTCTGTGGCTGCCACATAGCAAAGAGTGAACACACAACAGCTCCCCTTAGAAGACATTCAGCTCCTGAACAGCAATAACCTTAGCCCATTTCTTAAAGGCAAATGGCTCCTGAGGCTATGTTGTAGATCAGTGGCTGCTATCAAGCCACCACTAATTCCATTACTTTGACAGAGCCTATAATAAAATATTAAAACCACAAGTTGAGGGTGGAGGGAGTGGTTGGAAAGCAGCAGAAGGCACTAGGAGTTCATCTGTTGAATTCACCCAGTTAGCAAATAGCAAGAACAGTACTGAGACACAAGGAAGGGGTGCAGGACAGGCCATTTACCCTTCCCTAGAATGTCTTACAGAGATGAAGGCATTGCCAAAGACGTGTTGTGTGTTTATGTCATATGCAGTTTGGTTTTAAAAGAACATTTTCCACTTTAAACCACAAACTCTCATTTCTACCTCCATCCTTTAAAGCTGCTTCCTATGAATGCCCACCCAGATTTCAGTCAAGGCAGAACTACACATGGGCAACATTAAAATGTTTTAGAGCATTTTTACTGCCTGACAGCTGATGGAGCCGAACTGTTTTATAAACCTTTTTTGTGAAATGTGGGCTTTTACTGATAGGGCTAGTACTTGATGGGCAAAGATTTAATACAGGACAGACAAGGAAGTCCAAGGAATGATGTGCTTCACATCACAGCCTCCTTGTACCACTGCAGAGGTCTGATCCAAAGAAACGCTGTGTACCCACATCTCCTCTGATGGGACACTTCTATACCTCTGGTATATGGCTGACAAGGAAGATCTCAGCCCTGAGGCTCCTTGGAGCACAGCTTATAATCACAAACCACTTTTTCCCCCCAGACAGGTATGTGTGGGTTTCCTCACAGCTCAAATGCACAGAACAGACCTCTTAAAAGGTGCTCAGGGCAAAATGAGCATATTTATGTAGGAAAATTAAGCCAAGTAATTTCTTTCAGTGGAATCAAATCCACAAATTCATTGGTTCAGCTCCAGCTTGGGTTCAACTAAACCCCATGAGAACACTTCAGGGTCAGTTTGGGCGTAAGAGAGAACAGGCACCCAAGTACAGAAAACAAAGAACAAAAGACTTAATCCACTTATCAGTTTAGGTTCCCTTTGAGTCTGAGCAGCAGTGCTTCGAGCTGTGTAAAGACAAGTCTGGGCTCGTTTACAGGCCCGTAGGACTGGCATTGCAAAGCTTTGTTCTGACATTTTAATAGGGGAGTTACCTTATTCTGTTCAACAGCCTTTTCTTCTCATGCTCCCCCTGCTCAACCTTATATAAAAGTTATTTTTCAACCCTGAATGTCATTTCCTGAGAGACCTGGGTCACAAATTTGTTTCTGTTCTTTGGACAGTCTAAATTTAGACTCCTGACAGGAAACAGCAGAGAAATTTTTATTTCTCTCTGGCTGGGCTAGGAACACATTTAGAAGCAACTCCAACCACAACTTCTTCAGCATGACCTGCCTGCCACCAGCCCATGCAAAGCTGGATCTGCTACAGGCACTGTGCAGTAAACCAGGGCAGGTAAAAATGGCAAATTGCTTGGGTTTGCAAACAACTTACACAGCTTCCAATGCAGCCTCCAGCCTCCAGTATTAGGACCTACCCTCCCTGTACCTCTGCTTGTCACTACCTGCTTGTCGTGTCCCCTGAGACTGCTCCTGCTCTCTTTCCAACTGGGGAAGGCTTGCTTGGCTCTACTAGTGAAAGCCAGGGGCTTACAGCACTCGTTAGCGTTAGCAATTAGTCCAGCCCTCTCTGCCAGCCCTGGCAGTATCCCATCCCAGGCACTCATCTCCAAGGTTCTGATGATCCAAGACTCTTTCCTATTGGCACTACTCACCAGACTCTCCTCTCTCATTTTACTTCCTACCTACCCCTTACTTTCTGCTCAGAGGTATCACTTGACTACCCAATAGCCATGATAATAAAAGCCAAGAGAGGCAGCGATTTGAGCAAAGAGTTCCCTGTCCCCACCTGTGCTTCCTTACAAACCAGGTGTGGAGACAGGAAAAGCTTTCTCTGCCTTTGTGATAAAGTGTCCGTCACTGGTGGTGGGACAGAGAAGAGCAGACATCAATGAAGTGGTGAAATGTTTTTTAGCAGAAAAGGGGGAGAAGGCACGACTATGGAGAGTTTGCTTATCAACAGGCTGGATAATAAGCTTCATGCTGTATGCTGTCTCCAGTAGTGATACAGGATTAAATCTTATATCTGATATGATAAGAGAGGATTGATAAAAAGGGACCTGTGGAATGTGGTAAGATCATCCCTTGTAAGACAGGATTCGGAGAAGCCCTAGTGTAAAACTTTGCAGGAAATTCTAGTGTAAGAAAATGACAGCAAAGGCCCCTTAGCACTGGAACCCAGGCTTCTGTGACCAGCACAAAGCAAATCTGCACTGAGGCCCTGGTTTGGACCCTGCACAAAGCACACTGAAGAGGGTGAGGGTCTCCTGAGCCCTCTCCTCTAGCAAAGCCACCTTGCTGGGGTTGGGCAGCCCACTGGCACAGCAAACATGCTGATTCCTGAGGGATTCAGTCGTCTCCATTTCTATGTTGTTTGGGGTTTTTTTAGCATATGCCACAAGACTCTCCCCTGGCTTGAAAGCCTGCAGCAGCTCACTAATCCTTCACACTCCCAGCTCAGCAAATTACAGTCTGCAAGCAGCAGCTCCTCAGAGCCTCATCAGAGCAGCAGTCTTTAAAAAGATTGAGGAGACCCTATAAGGGAGCTTTTGCCTGTGTATGTGGAGCAGAAGGCATACAACACTGATCACAAGGGAGTTGCAGAGACAGCACTGCCAAGCTCTGGTACATGTGCACCTTTTTCATCCCTTCCTTCTCCTCCTCCTGACTCAGAGTGATCCTGCTGGCCTTGGCCTCATTAAAACCATGCGGGGAGATGCCCTCTCATTTGGAGGGTGGTTGTTCACTCCTGCTACCAGACTGCTGAGATTGGCTTCATTACAGGATAATTTTGGAGAACTGCTTCTTTTATGAAAGCAAAACCTACAGCAGTCATAGAATTAGAATAGTTTGGGTAGGAAGGGACCTCAAAAGATCATGTAGTTCAACCCCCATTTTCCTTTCTTGGCTGTTCTCAGCCTTACTGCACCAAGGTAAGGAAAACAAACCAATAAACCAAAATAAACATCAACAGTGATGTTTCTTTTATCTAAGGTAAAAAAGATTCCTGTCCATTTATCCATAGAAAATGGCCAGGAATATAAACCACTAGCTATGTTACCATGGAAGACTCGAATGAAATGGTCTGAAGACACAGACCCTGCACCCTGCTATATCCTTCCACTGGAGATGAAACGTGCAGCACGCAGGGTGTTTTTGAAGGACAGGACAAGCCATTTAAACTACCGCTGCAAGTCCCTTTGAAGCTGTGGTTGATTTAGGGATCTCCATCCAGTCCAGATCTTGTGCATGACCCTCCTCCTCTCCACACAAGCATGAAGTCTTATGTTGCACTTCCCTTGGTCGGTCGCAGAGCTCCTCTTGTCTGTGAGCAGACAGGCTCCTTTGATCCCGAGATCCTGTCTCTGATTCCTCCACCCTTTTCTTATCTCCTCCTTCCAAAAGAAATGAAGTATTTGGCCACCATCGCCCACCACCACTGTTTGCATTGCAGGTATCTGAATAAATTAGTTGTATTTGTTCCTCAACCACCACTGCAGCATAACTGAGGCACAATAGAAAAATATATTCCTAGCTGCGTAAAACTGAGCCAGCACAGCAGTGGAGCAGAAACCTACTTCAATACCACATCTTCCAGTTTCTACCTATTCTCCTCGCCTTGCCTCTCCCTCCCTGCAGGAACCATGGCCCAGGACTGGTTCAGCTGCAGACAAGAAGCTGTACTGGCAAAGTCAGTTCTCTCCAGGAGGCTTCAGAAAGTTGCCCTCTGGATTTGTGCTTAGAGTTTGGCTTTGGTTAAAGGGATTCCTTACGGATCCCATTGGTGTGTGCAAGGGGAATGTGCACTGTGTACTCATTTATTAGTGCAGACATGTTCCTGAGCATCTCGTGGAATGTGTCCACTGTCTTCCTGTAAACGTCCCTGCGTAGCACAAAGGGACGGAAAAGGTTGAGAGGCTCAGCCCTCTGAAACACGATGGGGAAACCCAGCTCTGCTGGTACCTTCCCATTGCCAATGAAGAAGTGGTAGAGCTTCTTTTCATGCAAACATTTCTCCAGGAATTTCAGCATGTCCTGTAGACGAGCCTCCAACTTCTCTGGGGCCCAGTCCTGACTGGGACGGGCCTGCAGGAGATGCAGCATCACTGTCTTCAGGTGGTAGTTGGTGAGCCCGCTTGGACCTGTGAGGCTGCATTGCTTCCCATGGAGGAAGGAGAGGATCTGCAGGCAGCTGACATGGCAGGCATTGGCAGGCAGTGTTTTGGAAACCAGATGGATGAATCTCCTCTCATAGACTGCGAAGGTGAGAAACCAGTGAGTGCTGGAGGGGACATCTCCTGCCAGGCTGCTCCGAGGGAAATGGGAGATGAAGTAAACATCGGAGTTTTCATACTGCACCACAGGGGTGAGGTTGAAGGCAATTGATTTCCCTGATCTAAATTTTATCTTCAGGGCTCCTGGCGAGTCCAGGAGGCTGAAGGAAAGGTCAAATTCATACTTGTGGGAGATTCTGTTCCAGGCCTTGGTGACAGCAATCTGGAACCACTTCATGACTTGATCGGCATCCAGATATTGAGTATTTTTGAAGCACAGGAGGTCTTCCATCTCACTGCTGGGCCTGGTAGTACTGACTTGGCTATGGAGGAGGCACAGCATATCTTCCCCTAGTTTAGTCTTGTCACAGATGCAACCTGTCACATCCTCATCTGCCCTGCACACCTTGATAGTGCCATAACCTTGTTCATCTGGGGGAAAAGAGTCCCCAGAGCACCAGGTCTGGCAGCGGAAGCAGTATGGCTCCGGAGGGGCAAAAGGCACTATCAGATCACAGACGAAAGGTTTACGCACTCTCCAGTTCTCATACATGCTCCCCACACCCATGCAATCCTCCACTTCCATGTCAGCATCCCGGTTACAAACACTCCTCAAGGCCTCCAGCAGGTCATCTGCAAAGCCTTCCACCATCTCCCGCATCCTGGCCATGTCTCCGGTGGTGCCCAGGATGCGCCTCTCATAAAAGCTGGCCAAGACGGCCTTGTTAGGGAAGGCTACTCCTTTAAATGCTTTCCCCAGGACAGCCATGTCATCCTCTTCTCCTCCTATGTCCTGCCAATTCCCTTCCTGGAAATCCTGCCTCCAGAGCTCGATCAGCAGGAAGATGATCATGGAAAGAGCAGTCCACATATCCCATCGGACCTTTTCCTCTTTGGTTTCCTCCACTACCAATGCAGCCTTTTCCAGAGCCTTCTGTGTGGCTTCCTGGTCTGCAATCTCCTGCTCCAAGCGCAACTGTTCCAGCCGAAGGCTCTCCTCCCGCTCCTTCATCTTCTGGATGATTTCTTCCGTGTTCTCGGGGACGGTGCCATTCTCCTTAGGGAAGAAGAGCGGGTGGTTGACGATAGCTGTAATCACCAGTAGGCACACCCGGAAGATTCCCACAGGCATGGCAGTTCCTTCCCTGGAAGAGAAAGAAAGGTAGAATGACCCATTATTCAGAGCATATTCCCTTAAGTAAGAAAAAAAAGAAAGAAACTTCTCACTGGAATAAAAACTTTGACATCCTTTCTAGCCCTGAAAAAAATGCTTGAGTCTAGAAGCTCCTGAGTGCACGGTGTTTCTGCAAGTTATCAACCAACTTCCTGAAGAGGCTTTATCAGCTTTTGGTGAGAATGAAAGTGGCTCTTATCAAGTGATCTTCGCAGAACAGAACTGTGAAGGCACTAGCTCCTGTCAACCAACTGTGATGCTGCTGGGGCAATGTGGGAGGGCACGTCCATCCTCCTTCCCCCCCTTTAAAATTCCTGGGACAGAAAGGGAAAGAAGCAGGAAGGACCTCGCCAGGTAAGCAAGCAGGACTGGAGATGAGCACTGCTTTTCCTCAATATAAGGCTGATGTTGCAGATGTGGCAATGGCATAGGCAGGGCTGTCCTGACTACCTTCCATGTTAAGCATGTCTGGGAACCCACACAGCCTGCTTGGATCACAGCTAACCTTCACTGCCAGTGCTGGTGATGTGCACCTGCGTGGGAACAAGCCTGCATGGTTTTGTGCTTCTAAAAAGGCACTACAAGCAAAGCTCTTCCTGCCTTTCAACACCATCAGGATCAGGCTGTGGCAAACCCTTCTGCCCCCCGGGATGCTTCATGATCATGGTCCCAAGAGAAAGGGTAGAGACAGAGACACTGTTAAACTGGAAAGGGTTTCCTTTAGACAAGTGGTTTTAAAAGCATCAGGTTGTTTATTTTTGGTGCTTACTACACTACTGTGGAAGACACTAGTAAACACCACGGCTTTGATGTAAGCCATCTCCCCCAAACACTCCCTTAACAGCTGTGCTTGCAGCCAGCTCACTCCCATTGGAAGTGCCCTCAGCATTGCTGTGAGGAACACACCGGCCATGTGCCAGCAGCCTTGCACAGGCCCTTGGCATGACTGAGCCCACTACTGTGTTTTGGAGTGGTTTTGTGTGGTTATCGGCTCTGCTGCTCGAACCTAACATTTATTAAACCTTTCTGTGCCATGGGACTCATGATGAAAGAATTTAATTCTCAACTTTCTAGAACATGGTCCCATTGCTGGGGTATCTGTCTGGTCCTGACAAGACCTCACAGAAGGCTGGGCCAGATGGTGCTTGGGCTGTTTCCTCCCAGGTGGCATTTCTGTTTCTGGAGGGCTGGCATCACTATCAAGAGCCCAAGTGCCTGCCCAGGGCAGTACAACCTGAAGTTGTCACCCACTGCTGTGATGTAGAGAGCTCACCAGTCCCTCCTTCTGGCAACATCACTCCTCAGTCCCAGCACAGGAAGACCAGAAGAACAAAGCTGACAAGCAGGGATATTTCTTCTTTCAGCAGAAAGAAGAAATTTTAACAGTTGCTTTAATCCCTCAAAAGTGTGTTTGAGAGAGAAGGGTTTTTACAGAAATAAGGCTATCAATAAAATACCTAATCAATCAGACCAGAAATAGTAATCTCATTCCTAACAAATCCTGTTGTGGGAATGAGGCTCTCTCACAGAAAGCCAAGAGGTGGTGAGGCGCTCTGTGCTCCGGGAGCTGAGGGTTGTAATTCCTTCCCCCTGCAATAGCTCCTTGCAGGCCTGAACTCCGCATATTTTGGTTCACAGCAATCCTGCTGTCCCAGCATCTGGGCAAGGAGAACATCTCTGGCAATCTCATTTATGCCTCCACAGGGCACACAATAAAGATAGATCCATCCCAGTGGACCTTGTTATCATAACTACGCAACAAACTGTTGGCTTCTGATTGCAGGAACCCAGATTTCCTCCATGTGAGTATTTACTGTATATGGGAACTGTATGCAATTATCTCTGCTTATGAGAGGGCTGGGACTGGAATAACAAGGGAAGGGAACAGGATTGAGATGCATTGTCCAAGCATCAAGAAAATTCACACGGTGCTACGTGCCCCTCCCTGTGCAACATCTACCAACTCCCTTTCTTTAGAACCCATGCACATGCACAGATAAAATGTTTTTATGCAGTCATTTCTCTGGAGATGGTTTGTGGGCCTGTCTTGTCCTTTTTACATTTACATTAACTCTTTAATTCATCAGGCAATGAATTAAAGCTGAATTAATGCCCAAATCTGGGTGTTCCAGTTATTCTGTGAGCTCAACGCCTGGGCACATTTTAAAAATAAACTATGGTCACCCTGAATTGCAAAGGGCTTTATCAGTTTGCCGGGGCAGGGCAGGAAGTGCTGGTGAGTTCCTTTCCTTAGTGCTACGCTCTCGCAGACCACATGTGCTTTCCAAGCTTAAAAATAACATGGCCAGGGGCCAGGTGCCTCCTTCTTGTAGTCTTGACCAGGATGACATTGCTGCATTGCCCTGCTAGACCTCTGTCCCTGTGGATGGAATATTTTACTGTTACTTCTTAGATGCATAAGGCTAAAAGAAGTCAGCTTCCCTGGGATCTTCTTGTAGCCTTCAAGACTCTCTCATGCCCAGCTGCCCGTGGGCACACCACTTCCAGAAGTTACCTGTTCCTTCTGGTAGCAGGAGTTAGACCTGGCATCCCCAAGTCCATCACTGGCTGGCTCAGCTGAACTCACTCCATGACATTCTAGGCTACCCCAGCTGATTTTGCAGGAGAGTAGGTTAGGAAGCACACACACATATCTCTTGCCTCAGCAAATTCTATAGGCATCAAACTCTGGAAGAGAGCCACTATGAAAACTGGAAGTGACAAAATCTTCAGATCACATGAATTTGCAAGAGGCACGTCTGTTTTCAGCCTGAACACAGGAAGTTCTCCTGGTCAAAACTGCCCTTTTGCTACTGTAGCTATTCTTACCAGAAAATGAAGCCAAACATTAACCTCGGTTAAGGCTTAAGATTAATGATACTCAGTGACCAAGGTCAGTGGAGCCTGGCCTTGGCAGCAGTAAGGGTGGTATGGGCAGAGCGTTCCCACATCTCATCACATCCAGCTTTCCTGGCTAATATGGAAAGACTCAATAATACAGGTGAAACCAGTAGCACTGCCTGCTACGGGGCTCCAGCTTTCCCCATAACAAAGGTCGCTCTTTTCCATTGCTTTTAACTTCAGCCCAAGCTATTTAAGCCTGATAAAAATATTTATGCCTGCTCTGGCTGAGACAGCTTTTGTGTGGGGAAGAGGGAGTGAGTCCAAATGTTTCCAAGCTGGAGACTAAGGCAGAGAAACAGCATTTTTTTAATCTACGCATCAAATTTAGCAACACTTCAAGTATGGGGAAAAAAAAAAAGGTATTCATAACTTTTTAAACAGCAAGTTCTCAAAGCACTCTTCAGCCTTTTCCAAATTTCTCACCCTGCTATTTTTTCCCCCGTTTAAAGTACGGACAATGTCCAAACTCAGTAACAGACTTATGTCCACCTACCTGCTGCAGACCCTCTTGTGGCAGTCCCAGGGCTCCAAAGACCCCCTGAGGGAGGGTGCTGTGGTCCTTGCTGCATCACAGGCAGGCCAGCCCTGCCAGCAGCCAAACTAGCCCTCCCTGAAGCAGTTGAGAATGCAGAAACCCCACCTGTTGTGCTCCTGTGGGCACAAAACAGAGAAAGGAGCAGCAAGACCAAGGAAGCTGCTTGAGAAAGTGAGAAGGGCCAGGATATGTGAAGCCTTGCTGTCTTGATGTAAAGCTCTGTCTCTGCTCACTGTCCAGCATGTGATGGTACTTGTTCAAACCTGCCTCTGGCACCAGAACTAGTTTTCTTCCAGGCTTTTCTATGGTGCTCACTGTTTCAATGGCTAGGGGCTTCACCAATTTTAAGGTTAATGACCGCTCTGAACAAGCCTGGGAAGTGAGGGGGCAGACACCATGCCACTCTCCAGCTGGGGAGTGAGGGCTCAGGGAGATAAAAGCAGCTGATCTCTCTGCTGTCCGATTAGAAACAACAATCAGCTACATCCTACAGCACTTGGTATGTTCAAAGGCTCCACCAAGAGCACCTGCAGCCCTCCACCCTCAGCTCCCAGGTAAGTTAGGCCTCATCCTTTCAAGCCTGAAGCAGTCTTCCCACCTGGAGAATTGTGACCAACCCCACAGGAGGTCCTGGATGATGCAGAGAGCCCCAAGAGAGGAAGGGGAAAGATGGCACTGGTATCATGCAGTTCAGGTTGGTGCCATGAAGCCACAAGCAGAAGGAGGTCAGCTCTTTCACCAGCTGATCTGAAAGCTCTTTGCTGCACCACTTGGTGATGTTTGGCTCACCTGCTCGCCTGGAGCACAGTTACAGACAGTGTGGTGTAAGGAAAGGGAAGCAGCACATGAAGAAGCCTTCACACAGCCAGGCAGCAGCTCTACCTGCAGTTTCTGCCTTGAAGACATCCTCCTCACCTGGGTACATCACAGAGTTCATATGGGGTTTGTGTGGAGCAACCTGAGATAGCTGCTGCCTTGTGGCAATGTGTGCTCCCCCTTCCCACCAGCCACCCTGCCACAGGGTATTTCCCTGCATGAGCAACAAAGTCCTTCACAGAGATGATGATACTTAAAGTCATAACACTGTCCTGTCCATTCCAGCTAAAATGTGCTCAATATCTGATGTACCCAAGCCTTCCTCACACTCTTGGACCTTCAGACCCTTTTACCTCCTGCTCAGGGGATTTAAATGGCAGCTTGCAACTTGCCTCTGTAGGCTGCTCATATGCTCTGAGCTCAGATAACCCTCCATGTCCTCTGAAGACATGGGAGAACATTTTCATAAGCTACTCCTTTCTTTACTCAAGAGTTCCCATACAGATTTTTTTCAGGGTTTTTATTCCCTTACATTTTGCATCCTGGGAAGCAAAACATGCTCTGGCCAGTGTTCAGCAATAAACCAGATAGGAGTGGGCTGAAGCTTTGATTCTTAAATTAGAAAACCCTAAGTCAAGCCACTGAATGTGGTTCAGTAATGCACTGGAACACGCCAAGACATCATTTACGACACACTCGATTGCTTCCTGCGATTGGGCTGACACAAAAGGCAGTGAATAGGTGGCTGCCACATTGTGTTTTGCTTTGGTAGGCTGCAAGAAAAGAGGCATTTCAAAGAGATGATAGAAACTACAGCTGGTTGGGAGGTTTTCTTTATTGAAAGCTGCCAAATTTTTGAAACCAGAAATTTCATGGGAACAAATACAATTTCTGACACTCTCACTGGAAAGGTCCTTGAGGCTTGGAAAGGACTCTGATACTTGTTTTGCCTGGAGAGATTAATAGCTCAAACCAGCCACTAACCTGCAACTGGGACTTTCTAACTGGGAAGGTGTGAACCTCAGTCTGAGGGGTTTCATCCAGCCCAGACATACTCCCTCATGGCTCAGCTTCTGGGAGCTCCACGATTCCTCCTCTTGCTGTAAAACAGTAAAAAAAATTGCCTTTTGGCCTTTGAGTGTACAGTCTGAAAATGTTTCTGCTGCATTTTTGAAGATCTAGTCAAGAATAAAAGTGTGCTGAAAGCTCTTAGTAACACACTATGTCCTTCTCCAATCTGCAGATACTGTTCCCACCTCTGCAGGTATTCAGAGCTATGTCCAGCTGCCACTGAAAGAAATGTTTTTTCTTAGTGGGGACTACAAGCTCTGATTTGTAAGACACATGGACAATGGTAGAGAATTGGGAACTCCAGAGATATATGTCAGTATTATGGTTCCTGCCAAAAACTTAGAAAGATGCACTTAGACATCCTCATAGCATACTGCTTGCTGTTTTTCCACCATCTCCCTATCAACATTTACAGAGCAGTCAAAAGGCCTTTTCTGGCTCAGGACAGGTGCTCAGTGCAGTTCTCCTTCCAGCTGCTGCATGTAAAGCCTCAGGAATAGATATGTGCTGGTTGGCTGTTCAAAGAAAAAGACAAAGGTACCACTAGAGAAAGCGATACCCTTGTAAAGATACCAGACTGGTCCTTCCCATTAGTTGTTGGAAATTTGTTGTTCAAATTTTGCCTCTTTTGCACTGAAAAGAATGAGAAAATTTTCATGTTTTAATTTATATGCACATATTTTAAAAAGAGAGCTCATGTCTTGTAGTCCGACCACTTACTTGGGATACCAGAAACTTCTGTTGAAGGCTCTCCTCCAAATTCAGGAGAGACTAAAGTAATCTAAGCTTTGTTCTCCTTCCCAGCCCCTGAGGTTCCTGCCCTCATCACTTTCAGGTCAACGCTCTGCTCTCCCGGTTTGACCCGAGCTTTCACAGGATTTGAGGAATTGATTTTGGCAGGACTTCACTGAAACCTGTCTTGCTCTCAGACCATTTTTACTGCAGAAGTATTATCTGGGGAGGCTCGGGATCCTCGGGCAGCTGGAGGGCCCTGAGAGCCAAGATGAGCACTTCCACATACTGAAACACACCCCAGGCTGACTAAGGGTCTATTGCAGCGGTCTATCCCTCCCATACCACAGCGTACACACCAGCACATGTCACCCTGCCCAGCTTTCACCTGGCACAGGCAGCAAGAGCCCAGGCACTTAGATGAGGTTCCTCAGCTGGCTTCTATCCTCCAGGACAAAGACCCCACTGCTGCAGTGAGGATGTGTCCCAGACCTATAGAGAGCCATAAAGACACCCCCACACACACTTCCCACTCTGCCCTCAGCTGTGACAGCACCCAGCACAGCCCACCCAGAGATCATACAGCACAGGGTAGCCAGGAGAGGCTCCTGCTCTGCCATCTCTTGAGCACACAGTCAGCTGCAGCACACACAGCCCAGCCAAGACAATCAGGGAGTAAAGAATCCAGTATGGAGCCTGAGCAGCACCAACTTGTGCTGTTCTTTCCCCTGCTATGAATTAAGCTGTGTGCAGGATGTTGGTGTGATGAGCTGCCAGATGGGACAGAGCAGTGCCAGCCACAGCAGCAATAACTCATGTTCTGATTTGTTTTTTGAACATTAAATTAGTACTACAGACAAAGTACCGAATTCCAGTTGCCAGCACAATTGCAGCTGGTTCAGCACAGACAGGTGGGATTGGGCTCTGTCTTTGGCTCTCTACCAAAGCTGCAAGTGGGGAAGGACCAAATACACCAATACATGAAGTGCAGAGGCCTGGGTGTTGAGACTGGTAACACAACCACGTCTGAAAACAGAACAAGCCAGCTGGCCTGCCCAGGACTACAACAGTCAGGTATGGCCAAGCAACTGCCTTCCAAACCATGCCTGGAAGCCCCACCCGAGATTAGCTGCTGGCCACAGCACAGCAGTTGGACAAGGCCACTTGCCTGATAGCTATTGTTTTGCTGTTTGATTGAGAACACGTTAGCCTTTTGTGACACCCGTGGACATCCTGTCCCAGGCCTGCTGCAATGCCAACAGGGTCAGTCGCACAGCCAGAGTCGGACATCCTGCCCAACAGGTCTGCTGTGGACTGTCGGAAGCAATATTTTCCTCCTGGGGGTCACCGGATCAGGTATTTCCAAGGAAATGCTGATGCTCATCCTGTGTGCAGGACTAGATAGCCCTTCCTTCCCATGGACAGGCGGATTCAGGGAATAGATAAGCAGTCAGTGGCACTGGCAGTGCTCTGGAAGCAGACACTGCCATGCAGCCCCAGGTCCAAATGAGGATTTTGTCAGCATCTCTTCAGGCAGAGTAGTGCTTGACTTGCCTTAGGAAAGACAGGGATTCTTTCTCCTGTCTTTCAGTTATTCATTACCTTTACCATCAAGAAGCTATTTCTCAGGCCTCATTAATTCTCCCTTGCTGCAGTTTGAAGCCCTAACATTCCAGTGACCACTGTGGGTAAAAGCACAGATTGTTTCTTTTCTTCTTGAAGTACCCCTCAGGATGTTCAGAGGTCCTCCCCTCCTGCGTCAGCTTTCGCTGCACACAGATGCATTTATGAGATATTGCCATAAAATCCCATGGTCTCCCTTACTCCAAAGCCTACACAGTACAAAGTTTTCTTTCTGGTTCAGGGGGAGCTATTTGCCTTCTAGGTCTCTTTTCCAAAACCCACAGATGTGGCACATGTTAAAATTTCAGTTTCATCAGCAAGTGGAGATTTATGTGGCCATTTCTAAGTCATTATTTCTCAGTGCATACAGATATCATGCCAGTAAAGCAAACATGATTCTGGCTCCCTCTTCCAGCCCCAAAGCCAGCAGCCATCATTAAAGGCAGCTGTAACAACTAATAAACAAACACAGAGCCAGGTCATGCCCCCAGATCACTCACTGTTTACTCACTGCAAAGGTGGACCCAAGAGGAGGTGCCCATGGAGACCAGGAGACAAAGCTAAGAGCATGAGGAGTGTGTTACTCAGCATCCTGACCATTGCCTGCATGTATTTTTTTGCTTTTTGACTGTGCAAGCCAGATCAGCTCTTGTCAGCAAGAAGCACATGGGCCATCTGTGTAGTGCCTTGGGTTCCCCCTCGTAGGACTAAGAAGGGATTTCACAAATTGGAACATAGTGTTGGCAGCAGGGGAGGCAGGAGAGGAAAGGTAGGAAGTGTGTATATGGCTCCCACCCACGTACTGAGCTGTTGTAGTAGGATCATGGCCAGGAACAGCTTGGCTTTTTAAGCCAAATAAATTTTGTTTGTTAACTGTGAGGAAAACAACTGGAGCAGACAGAACTTTTGTGGGTTTTGCTGGTTTTGGGTTTGATTTTTTTAATTTTTTTTTTAGGAGGAGAAAAGACACACACAAAGAAAAAAAAGTTAACTTACCACCCTTACCTCCCCCTCAAACGTAACCTGATGGGAGCCCAGGCAATAGTTGGTCATTCCCTTGCACAATCTTTCATCAGCACAGATGGACACAACACCCCTAGTGCTTTACCAAAAGCCTGATAGTGTCAACCACGAGGTATGGAGCAATGTCACTGCACAGATGCTCTCTGGCCTCCACCTGGTGCTCACGCTGGGACCCACTCTGGCTGTCACCCCCTCAGCCACACAACATCTCCTTGCATGTGCAGGCAGCCATGGCTCACTGAGCCGTCTGGCAGTCACCGCAGGGAAAGGTGATGAGAACACAAAAGGGTTCAATTGCCAAGATGTTTCTTCAAATCTGCCCTCCTTTCCCCCACTTAATTCTCACCAAGGAGGAAAGAACCCACATCAGTGTTGCCAAATCAGGCAGTGGCTACTCTGGCTCTCCTATCCCTAAGGTAAGCACATGCTCTGCATCCTTACACATCCAGCTTAACTGTACATTGCACATCCACTGAGACACTTTGGTATTATAATAGTTGGTGAAAACATCAGAAAGTTGATTTCCCAGCAGAGATATGCCACTCCAGCACATCTAGGAAAAGCACATGTGGATATTGGCATGGCTCAGACATGACTTGCAGAATGATTACATTTTACATGTGAAACTACGAAGTTCCATTTCAGTCATGGAACAAGGAACACTTATATATTACAGACAGTAGAAAGCACAGTAGTTGCCAGACAATTCCACACTGAGACGCTGAACAAAAACACGGCAAAAAGAAATGGTCATTGCAGGCTGGGAATTTGGCTGATCTGAGATCTTCTACTCCATCACAGTTTTGACTTGGTGACAGTCAGGAGACCTGCAGGCCCAAGGACCTGCTTAAACAGGACTCAAAAACACTGACTGGGATTGAAGATTTGTGTGATACTGCACTATTGTTTTGCTAACTAGTTACTGCTGTTTGTATTCAAACAACTGGAGAGGAACTGTATTTAAAAGCTGGCTATTGTAGCCAAAATGTCACCACAGAAATGAAAAGCAATGCTTTATTCCATTGCCTAACATCCCAGCTTTTTTTGTAAAACACAATATAGTTCCTTAAATAAAATTAAAATAATAATAAAAAACCCCCATCCCAAAAGACTGTGAAAGCCCCTGCAGGGATGGGTAGAGGGTGTGGAAGGAAGAGAGAACAAGAAACAGCACTTTTACTGCATTGCCCCATTTCTTTGACTCCCACTAGGATGACTCCCTGATCTAAGCGGAGGCATTTTGCATTGCAGGCAGCCTCTGCAGGAAGAATTTTATTACCTGGTGACTCTAGAAAAGATCAGGAGAAACAAGACAAATGCTTTGGGAAGCAGTAATCCCAGTCCTGGCTCACTACTCATAAACTTAAAAACTGCCAAGACAGACGCACACACACAAATATGTTGGCTGCAGAGTACTGCTGGCTAACCCTGCTTTTCAAAATGAGTTTGAATAAATAAAAAGCAGCAGAAGAAAGCAAAGTCATACAAGAAAACAAACTGCCCCACTTCCGTGCAATATTTACATGAAGCTCATCCTTTCAACACCCATGGCCACCAACTCAGAGCCATTTTCACCCCAGAGAATGACTCAGACACCAGCCTATTGCCACATGTACCCATATTTAATAATTTTCATGTGCTCTTTGCTCAGTCCCCTTTTCTTACCAGCAAAAGGAAACATCTCTAAGCTCTTTCTTTCCTTGAAGAATTTGTAAACTGAATTTTGGGAAGAAAAACTCTGAAAACGCTCAACAGGGTAAGAGCAATGCAACTTGCACTGGTGTAACAGAATTATCGAACACACATACTAAGGCTGTGAAGCCACGTGGTTTTCATTTGGGATGTGGGGTGAACACATAGCTTGCTTCCTTTATAACATAAGCACAACAAAGGAAGGCTTTGTTTGAAAGCCAAGGAACAGCCTCTCTGCACACTTAAAGGCTAAGTTACCACGTAATGGGAACTGTGAGTCATAGCTGTGGGGCCCCTGCTCATAGGCACAAAAATCCCCTCTGCTGCAGCAGGCAGGGAGCTTAGCAAGGAGTAAAGACAGCTTCCAGCTTCACATGGGAGACTGAAAGTATCCAGGACTAGCAGCAAATACAAGGCTGAGCTGAGAGCACGT
Source organism: Manacus vitellinus (assembly GCF_001715985.3). NCBI lineage: Eukaryota > Metazoa > Chordata > Aves > Passeriformes > Pipridae > Manacus > Manacus vitellinus. Next base: position 12,967,417 of record NW_021939122.1, read on the forward strand.
GTTGTGGATGACTTACTACACAAACATGTTCCTCTCAATTGACATTTTTTCCTGTAACTCCTTCAGAGCATGAGATCATAACCCTGCACCTAATCCAAGAGCACGATGCAGCTATGGGTCAACAGGGAGGTGGGATACATCATCCAAGCACCTTTAGACCATCTTTTGACTTTGGCAGCAGAAGAGAGTGGCCATGATACTTAGACTGAGCATAGCCAGCTCACTAGGTAGGACTGCAGTACAGCTCTATGTCCTTATGTCACCTAGTGTGCTGATAACTTATGTCACTGTGTGTCACAGTAGGGGAGGCTCAGCTGGTGGATTTCAGCTACCCAAAATAAAGATGAAGACATCCCTGTCATCCTTGCCCCCACTTGACTGGAAGAAAAAGATAAGAGTCATCTTCACTTACCACGAATGACTTGCAATCTGCAGTGCAGAAATGTCTGTGCTGCTGAAATTCAAGTATTTTCCCTCACGTTTTCAACGGTCCCAAAGTATTTGGATGCTAAATCCCCAGAGGCCTTTAAGAATCAAACTCTCCTCTGAAACCAGCAGCAGTAAGGTACCTGAACATCCAGGAGGAAATAAACTATGATCTAAGCATTCTGGACAAAGATACACAAGACCAAGCCCCTCTGGGAAGCACTACAGTGTGTATATCAAGCACCACTTTTTAAGCTTGAGAACATCTCCGTAGCTCTGCCTCTGGTACGTGTTAACAGAAAAGAACTTAAAAAATAGGGAAAAAAGAGGTCTGGAAAAGCAATACAGTTTCTTCCCTCTGCCTACGCATGGCCTACACTGTGCCTGGATGGTTTCTGGCAAGTCTCTATCTACTTTGTTCTGAAAAACTTCCAGTGAATCTCTGCCTCCCAAGGCAGTTTAGACTACTGCTTAACTGCCCCTACCTGTAGGAAAGTCTCCTTATCACTGCATGTGCTTTCTCCAAAACAAGCTGTTTTGGATCCCTGCTGGGATTCTGGCACAGGCAGGCGGTATCTTGTCTTAGGGAACTACTCACCTCCCTGCAGACATCGTGGGAACCATTTGCTCCCACTCCTCATCAGGTGCTCATCATACGTCACCAAATCCTCTGCAATTTGGAAGAACTGAAAGCAAGGCGCTCTGAAGCCAATTTACATTGTTTTCATTTGGGTTTGGCCACAAACTCTGTCTTTTCAACTGACGGTGCCCACCATCCCTTGAGGCAATCCAGAGAAAGATGAGTTGGTTACACAGGTGGCTCAGCTGACACCTTACAACTGATCAGACACAAGAACCTTCTCTACGTGCTCTTCCCCCTGGTTTTGAAAGTGAAGGAACAGTAACAGTTTTCCTTTGCCAGGCAACCAGAATAACCATATGAGTCAGAGGCTGTACCTAACAGGGCTTAAATTCTGCAACAGTTGGCTGCAATGGTCCTCATCCCTGCCAACACCATGCCTGGTTTTTCTAAGCATGGCAGTGGGATGGATCAGATGCTTTCCCTACAAATGCTGAAAAAGCATCTCTGCCTTGAGGCAAATATCGCTGATACAAATAATGTGCTAGATCAGCCAGAAAAACCTGACTCTGGAAGAGGGATAATAATGAAAGATGGTGAAGGGAAAGGAGAAAGAGAAAGAGCTTCATTTACACACAGGAGAATGGTAATGGGCCAGCTCTCACAGCTTTGATCAGGGCTGGAGGAGCATGCCAGGGAACGCTGTGAGTTGAGCTTTGCTAGAGCAGAGCAGCCGTTTGAACTCTGCGATGGGAAAAAAGGGACAGACACCACCCAACACCGATCCAGAATAAATAAAAGAAAAAAATCATGTGGAGAACATGAACTAACAGGTACTTGGAGCCAAAGCAGGACATTGTGGCAGCCAGGACTGCTGCTCTGGCGGCTCCCTCTGTCATCAGCTCCAGTTCTTTCCTTCCCACCACTGGTACCTGCAGAGCCTCCTGTCACACACTCACAGAGCAGCAGTACCAGACATCTTGGTTTCACCCAGCAGTTCTCCTTTCAGCATGTTTTCAGGTGTTTTGATACAAACAGGAAAACTCTACACATTGCTGGCTTGTGGCTTATTTCCCTTCAATCTGGCTGCCTCTGCTGTCACCCAGGATCACCAAGAGGCAGTCCACACACTTCCATGCCTTTGCTCTCTCTCTAACACCTGGAAGAGTGGGGATCTAGTACTTGCCCAGTCTGGGTGAGGTACCTCTGGCAAGTTCTCCTGCACAACAGAAAATGCAGCAGTAACTGATGTCGGCAAAGTTTTGGACCTGTTGGTTCCCTTTTGCCATCACTCTCTGACTAGATCCCAACCGTACCAAGCAGTGAGATAAAAACAATTTTATACTGAAAGTCCAAAAGAGAAAGGCTTTTAACACTGATCTTCTACACCGAAGCCATTTCCAAACTAAACTTTCATAACACTGCTACTTTTTCTTTGCAAGAAGCTGTCTGAACCCCGCTGTTGGGAACATTTACTAAAATATGAGCCACACCAATCTCCTTTCAGCATTTCTGCTGCAAGGCTCAAGATCTCCTAGTGAGAGCCCATCAAGATGCTTTCTTAAATCACATCAAATCTGGAAGGAAGAATGACCCCTGGAGCACTTACCTGCTACACAGCTTTGCAGGTGCTCATTAGGCTTCACATTACTACTACTGCCGTGATGCAGAGAAGACTATATTCAGTCACCCACTGCTGAAGCACAGCCAGGAAGTCTGCAAAACACAAAGTGAATGAATGAGGAAGTTCAGGCAGCAGTTGGGTATATAATGCAGTTATCTAAACTAGGAATTGATTAAAAAAGAGATTAACTCACCCCCTTACCTAATAAAATTATCATAAAAGCTCAAGAGACCAGAAATAATCAGTTTGAAGTGATCAGGGGAGAGTTAAAATGCTGCTTCTCCCATGGGAAAGTGTGCAGATCACACTGTAGGTCTGTCAGCCTTGCAGACATGTTGGTAAGTAAGGACCTCCCTCCTCTGACTCCACCATCACCCACCAACCCTCTCCTTTTAAAATGGATTAGGGTCAAATTAGCAACTGCATAAGTGCAAGGGCTGGGACAGTTTTGTCTGGGATTGGTTTGTCTAGAAAAGGCATCTGGCTGCTGTAAGCAGCTTGTAAGGTAGAAATACTTGCTCGGGGAGCTGGGTTTAGAGAGCTAATGGGAGAAACAGAAAATACAGAAGAGACAGGAAATAAGTCTAAGAGCAGACAGGAAGATGTGAAACACTGAACCACAAAAGACAAACTACCATATTTTAGGAGAGAGAAGTGAAGAAATTTTACATGCAACAGGAAAAAAACAAAGTCCCCCAACCAAAGGGAGGAGAGGACCTGACAAGTTGGTTGCAGGTAGATAAAAGAGATATTACCCAGGTGCACAATGGGCTGGGGAGCAGGTATCCACCACCCTCATTTCCAGCTGCTACCACCACTTCAAACCTTCCAACTGTCATCCAAAGCCTGATGAAATCATGATCAGTGTGGGCTGAGCTGGGCTTTGGAGCTGGGTACTTTAAGGGCTCGATATTAGGTTGATGCAACCTTGTTCTTTGGAGCCCCTTCACTTAGCCTCCCTCCTCCCACATACCTGCTTTGACCAGACCGTGTGTACAATTTCACTTCTCTCTGTCTTCTTAGAGGCCAGATTGAGCAAATGGGCTCTGTTCTGCCCTGCCCTGCCCTCCCAGCTTGCAGGGCTGCAGGTGCCTCTACTCAACCAGTGCCATGACACTGCCAGCAGCAGCACAGACTGCCAAACACAGGAGCAAGACACCCCAAACCCCAAAGGACTGGATTTGCACTGTACCTTCACAATATCCTAGTGGATGTTTGTAAGCCCTCAGGGCCAGCAGCGCCTGGTCTCATGGTGGCTCAGGGTCAGTAAGGTGCAGCAGGTGCTTCTGCTTGGAGGAAAGAAACTATGAAGTGCTGTGTGGGTACTGCTGCTATGGGAATTGCACAACCTCACTTGTTAAAATAATTTTTAAATCTCAAAAGAGAGACTTTAAGTCAGGGTCTCCCTCAACTACACGTGTACAGATGTTGGAGAGACCTTGACTGAACCTTAGGGGGTGGTCTAAGGCCACTTACAAGCAGGTCCTTCTCAGCAGTGGGTGTGCCTGTTGTGCACCCTCACATACCAGCACAAACCTTCTCTCACTCTCTTTGAGGCAGTCACAGAGTCACAGAATATGAGAGCCTCCTCTCCATGACAGAAATCAAAGCTGCCCCTGCTCTAGTGAAGCTCAGCAGCTACTCTGGCCTTCAGGTCATGGCAGTAAAACCTGTTTGTTTTGCTGAACTGCTGGTCAAGGTTGGCCCAGCCAAATTCTTATGGCCCACACGTGTGTGTAAGTACAAACAAGCTAAAAAAAGAGTCCTGCTGCAGCTGCACCCCAGTCCAGCTCTCCGTTCCTGAGGCTGCTTAAAGCTTGGCTACCTGCCTCCCTGCCTATTGCCCACGCTGAGGAGTGAACAGGCAGGAGGTTTTGCTTACACAGCTGAGCTCACATCCCTGCAAAACCTGGAATTCATGGTTGGGCACACGACAATGCTGCCCACTGCACACCCTGGTCACGCTCCCTCCAGCCTGAAAACCAGAGTCTCTACCTCTCTCCACCACCCAGCAATTACATGTGCTGATGGAAAGTATGCCGCCTGGCAGCAAACCTGCTTTTTCCCCAGTATAAATGGATTGTAATAACACTTGGGAGAGAAAGAGCTGGCCCACCCAACAGTCCATTTTAAAGGGGACCTAAATGGACAAGCCAGAAGCTTTTTTCAGCTTCCTTTTCCATCACACCATTGCTATGGATTGCAATTGCAATTCTGCAGAGCAGAGTGTGCTGGACAGGACAGCTGGGAGACTCACGCAGACTCTTCATGGGGTTCATATACTGCTTCTTAATGTTCATCTTGTCAACAGAGGCTAAATTTAGCTTAAATTTTGCCAGGATATTTGTTTTAGAGGGGATGCAGATGTGTCAGAAGAAAACAATGCAACTGAGAAAAATAAACCACCCCTTTTGCTACCTATTGCACTCAGGGAACTAATTTAAGCTATGAGCCAAAAAAAAAAAAAAAAGAAAGTACACCACAATACAACCCATTAAGTGTGTTTCCTGATATCATGGTGTGTTAATTACTTTGCAAGCAAGTTCCAAGACACTGAAACAAGAGAACAACAGTCAGCAGGTAGATAGTTGCAAATGGCAGCCTAAAACCGTCCCTTTGAAAAACATACAGCTTTTCTTAAACAAAAAAGCAGAAATCAGTTAGATCAGCTTGTGGAACACCAGTGTTAGGTTTCTGCACATCAGATTCCCTTCTCCTGTTACTCATTGCCATGTAAAAAGAATCACAGGCACTGGCATCCTTCTGAGACACCATGCAGAAACACACAAAAGCCCTTAATGCCATGCATAGAACCAATAAAAAACCAAAAGGGGAGCAGACATGCAGCTTTTGGTGGCCCTAGTCATCAGATGGCCTGAAACAATTACTCAGAACAACGAAGTTCCCCAACCCCTGACCAGGGCTATTTAGTCTGACTTGAGACAGAGAGGGTAGTGTGAAAAAAAAAGAAAGGTTGTTCTTAGTAGATTGTAATGCTTCAAGCAACAAAAAGAGGAAGACAGTTAGGTGGGGAGGGGCCACCGCCCGAGCTCTTGATAAACAGGTACAACGCCTTTGGTGTGCACAGGTCTCTTCTTCCTTGCAGATGCCACTGGTGTAAACACAGACCACTGAGTCCTGTACACCCAAGTCATCAAAACAAAGAATGTCATCTACCAGCTGAGAGCCAAGAAATCCTCGGGCTGATCCAGTACTGACACTGGCTCTCTGACCTTTGGCACATCAATTCACCTCTCTCCACATCTGTGGCAATCACACAACGCACGTGTGTACATTTCCCACATGGGAGCAGCACGAAGCGTCTACTGTGGAAGAGAAGAGAAGGCTTGAAGTTTCCACTCCTAATTTCTATGCTCTGCTTTTCCTTAAGGACTGAGAGAGCACCTTTCACATATATTAAGAAGAAACGGTTCTTAAAAGCAGACACCTATGAAGGTAGATAGAATCACTTTAGTCAGAGCTGCAGAGGAGAATTATCATCATCACCAAACCAAACCAAAAAACCTTGCAAACCAAGGCATCCTACACTACAGTGGCTCTCCTGTCCAAGTGCTGCTTTCATGGCAGCTCATGTCCTTGCCTGGCAGCTCATGGCAAACACTGGTGCCTGAAGGAGATGTGCTGAGTATGGGTTAGGCTTACAGTACTCATTAAAAACATGTTAATAGTAATGTTCGCCTAGAGAGACTGCTGCTGCTCATCTTGCCCAACCACATAACAGATACCAATAGCAACGTGTCCTGTTTTCCTGAAGGATTTCAGTATGGCATTTCCCAAGAGAACTGCTTCAGTGGCAGATTGCCAAGTTGGAGATGCAAGGGCCATTAAGGCTCTGTTTCTGCATGTCAGTTTTACAGCCCATGACTTCTAGTATCCCAGTCCTGGCTCACTCTGGTTTGAGCTACAAACACATGCTGGCCACTTTCAAAAACATGCCCACACAAAAGAAGAGCAGTTCTACTGAAAATATCCCTCCTTCAGCTTACTGAAAACATCAGTCCTTCTCTCTGTGCTCGTTAGTGAGACGTCGTGTAACTCAGAAGAACGACAAGGAAGTTTTAAGCCCACGCCGTGTAACACTGAACACGCAGCAAAGCTCAGCGATGCGTTCTGCATGGGCTGCACATGCCCGAGGTCAGCGCTGGCCCGAGGACCCCACGGGCTGTGTCCCCAGCCAAGAGAGGTGACCGAGGGGTCCTTCGGGCTCGGTCCCGCAGAGGGTCCCCCCGCGCTCCTCCCAAGGGGCTTTGGCCGCTCTCACCCGCCGCTCCCGGGCCCCTGGGAGCGGGACACCCTCCTGCCCCCCAGCGCTCGGCTCCCGCCTGGCTGCAGGACAGAGATTGCCGAAAGCTTCCGCAGAAAACTTTGGTGGGAGCAGCAAGCCTGCCCTCAGGGGCCCGATCCTGCCGGTGGTCCGGTACCCACGCGAGAGAGCCGCTTAAGGCCGCGCAAAACGACCTAAAGGCAAAAGTTTATTCCGTAAGGAGAAAGGCCGGGGGCGATCACAGCAGCCGCGACGCCGCTGCGGGCAGCCCAGGCACGGCCTTCCCGCACCGCCCTGGCACCCGACTCGTCCCACCGGGCTTGCACCCCCGGCACCCCCGGGTCCCCGCACGACACTCACCGGGCCGGGCGGGCTTCGCCGCCGCTCCCGGGCGGGGTCCCCGCACACCGGCGCTGTCGGGGCGGCGGGGCGGCCTCCGCTCGAGAGGGCAGGAGCCCGCCCAGGCCCAGCCCGGCCCGAGCGGGCGCCCTCCGCTCTTTGGTTTGTTGTCTCTCTCCTCCTTCAAACCACCCCCGCCAGCCCTAGGAGCCCAGCCATCCTCCGGCGGGAGGCAGCGAGCAGTCTGAGCTACCCCTCGGCTCCCCCCATCAGCTTCCCAGATGGTTTCGTACCGAGGGCACGGAGGACGGAGAGGAAATGCGCTCATCTTGCTTCTCGGATGTATTCTGACCTCCTGGTGGTCGTGCCTGAGAGTCAGGAAAGCAGCTGGAACACGTAACCTCGCGTACAGCTCTTATCAAAGCAAAGGAGCAGATCCCAGGGATGCCGAACTATTTTCCTGCTCGAAGGAGGCAAAAGTAGAAACTTGTGGAGCTGCCTAACATCTTTCCGAGGCACAGAAGTCATGCTCGTTTCCTTAGAATCATAGCATATCCTGAGTTGGAAGGGACCCATGGGGATCATTGAGTTCAACTCCTGGCCCTGCACAGGACAACCCCAGGAATCACACCATGTGCCTGAGAGTGCTGACCAAATGCTTTTTGAACTCGGACAGGCTTGGGCCTTGTAGAGGTGGGGGAGCTGCAGCACAGCAGTATTAGCAAATGATAAAGGCCACGGTAAAGGTTTTTCAAAAGTGTTTTCCAACACTGCCCTCATTCTAAAGGCCATCTTCTTACATTTTTCACATAAATAAGTTTGCTCAACAAGTATCACTTTCATAAGGAAGATTAAGGGCACCAAGTCTGAGCAACAGCATAGTGACATCTGTCTGATTTAGGGAAATTATAGATCCCTCTATGGCACCCTTCCTCTTTCCACAGCATTGCAACAACTGGCTTATATTACCACTGGTCTGGCATGTTGCACGTTCTTCACCACTGCTGCTTTGATTTTTTTTTTTAAGCTCAGATGGTGGACATATGCGGTGGTAGGAGACAATCTGTGTGTTATGCTGCACTAAGACTTTGCAATATCAAGAGGGCACCAGGCAAATGTGGTGGCACAGCTTTGTTTTGTAGCTGGCTAGTTCATGAGTAATAGCTGGGACTGTTAAGTCAGCCGGTTCTTTGTATTTCCTGAAGTGGTTATTGAATTAAGTAACAGTTTTAATGTTACTCAAAGGCTTTGTGTTTTTAAATTTGTGTGTATAGGTATTATTTCCTTAGTGTCCGAATCAAGTTTATTCAGGTTGATTAGCAACCTGGGTGTTGTTAGTACATTTCTTCGTCATATGCCCTAATCTATGGAAATCATCTCCAGCAAGAGCAATATTGAAATCTCCCCACTTCTATGCTGCAGGACTCAGCCTGTCTTGTGCATTATTTATTTCCCCTGGGAACTTCACAGCAGCAGGAAGAGAGAAAACAGCTTCTTCACCAGGATCTCAGCTATTCATCACCTAAGCCAAGGGAAAATGCCTATTAAATATCACCTGTATAAAGCCCAACAAGGTAGTAATTACTGATGTATATGTATAGAAATACACACTGGACAATACAAATCACTATGGGTTACAGTGACTATCATTTACATGCATCTGCAAAATTTCTCTGGGATACAGGGGAAAGACCTAAACATTTTTCAAAGGAAGACTCACATCCCAATAGATTATATTACATATCCACCATCTCATTCAGGATCTACTTTCTGTGCCACCTAAGATGGTATAAAATTATGATAACAATACAATACATGTAAATGGAAAAGTCAAACCAAGACAAATTAATTTGATTTGTATTAGTTTATTTTTTATGCAGTTCATCAATCTGAAAGAGGCGAGAAAGCTCGAAACACATATCCTGACAACTCTAGAACATGATTCATTGGTTGAGTATTGCTGCACTGCAGAAGGTTTGAGATCATTATCTTGCTAAAGGTAGTAATTTATTTGATAATGAGCCAAGCTCCGCTAACCTTACTCACATGCTGGGCAGGACCTGAAGCTGTGAGCACTGGAGTAACAGTATCATGGTTCTTTGCACACTGGGACTTAACGTGTGGCTCTGTGATGTGGCTGCTACTGCAGCAGAAATTAGATATAATAATATTATTTCTAAAATGAACTCTAAGATCCCATCAGCAGGTGCAGGACAAGAGCAAGATTTGGGCTGAGAGTTAATTTCTAGGTATCTTTCTCAGCTGCTTTCAGACATGTTAGAAGATTGAGGAATTATTTTATTCTTTCCAGTAGTATTTCTAATTCATTACAAAACTAGCAATATTTCCTTAAACCATTATGAGCACTAAATAAAAAAAACAGGAGACAGCTGCTAGTTTGGAGCACACGGAGGGATTATGTTAACACTCAAACACAAAGAAAGCAGGGATGATAATCTTGCTCTTGTCAGGCCTTGCTGACGCCCCACCTCGTGTAAACCGAAAGGAATCTGCAGCAGCACAGCTCAGCATGACTCAGCAGAGTAGAAGCATGAGCAGATCAAGAAGGGGTAGGGGGACTCTCTTCCACCATTTCACACTTCGTAGCTATCATGCACGGAAATATGCAGGGAGACAGGATCCCCTTCTCACAGCTCACCATATGGTGTCCTCATCTACCCCCTACACTTGACCTTATAAACATCTTTTATTGCTGTGATTTCTACAGACTTCTCTGAGTATTAAAGAGTTTTTTTTAATAGCCTCTTCCTCCCAGAGGAGTCAAGTGTCAAATAGTGAAAAATCCCAGACCAGTTTTTCATCTATGGGAACATATGGTGGCTGAGAATTAAAAGGCTGAAGAATAAAATGTGAGAGGAATAGGAATAAGAGATTCTGCTGCTGGAACCGAAAGGCTGTTAGAAAGCATGGGGTAGAAGTTGTTTCTGCTAATGAATACATGATGATTCTAGACATATTTGAAACTAATTTTTAAATAGATCCAGATGTTCATGATTGGGAAGACAGCCATGGATAAGAACTGGTAAGCAGGTAATGGAAATTGAGGACTGAAGAAACCTGTGCAGGGTGCAGGGCCAAGTATGTTTATGTTACCTTGTAGGCTTTCCTTTATAGCCTCTCCAGGGATTAATGCTGCTGGGCAACCAGGATGGGTGGGGGTCACTTCTGCCACACCATTTCTCCAAATATGTAGGAAGAAGGCCAGATTGGTAGCATAAACCATACTACTGGTGGTGGTAAGACCCCACAGTGGGCAGTGATGGTGATCTGCAGAGCACTGCTTTCCTCCAGCGATCTGAGAATCCCTGTGTTTGGTTTGGAGAAGGGTAGAAGAGAGGAATTTTCTAATAAGCATGGCAGGCCATAGTAATCCCAGTTTCAGAACTGGGAGGAAAAACAGGGATGGAAAACTGTTCTGCAGTTTCAAACCATAATGGAGAACAGCAAGTTCATCTTAGTTTCAGAATTATCGAAATAATTTTATTTACTTTCCATAACTGTCATCTATTTAATTTTTTATGTAGAGCATGTATTTGTACATTATACACAGACCACTTGTCAGCTTTAGCTTCTGTCTCTGAACTAATGAACCTCTTTACTTGGGTGTTTCTGTTAATTGAAACGTTCATGTGATTTAACTTTTTACGGAAATGGAAGTGTTTCCTTCTCTTGAGATCAGTGGCTCAACTCTAGTGCCAAGTGTGATCAAAGGTTTCTGTTATTTGAGATCTGTTGCATCATCTTTATGAACAAAGCAGAAAGTCTCAATCCAATTTAAACTGAACAACTGTTCACATTATAAAACTATGATTAAGTTTGAAAATAACAGGTGGAGAGGACATTCAAAAAGAATATAGTAAAAATATCAGCTAGTAAGTAATCAAGGACCACAAGTGTTTCCTTGTCACTGGAGAAAAAGAAGTTTGTTCCTTTTAATGCTGCAAAACTGATGTAACTCTGAGAAGGCAATCTGGCTCCCAGGGTATGTCCCAGGATGTCAGCCCACAGACTGTGTCTGCAGTGTCACTGAGGCCACGAGGTTCTGATGGATTTCCATATCGCTGGGAAAATTACAAGACTTGCAGTTAGATTAAGTGATATTTATGTAACGTATTTGTAATATATATAAAACAATATTTTAATTAGTAAATCGGTAGATAAATTTTCCTTTCCTTAGAGGTAATCTCCCATTAATAATATTATCTGAGTAAACTGAGCAAAACTGTATTCAAATGCAGAACCTGATCCATGAGCACATGTTCACCCCACCGTTGTATCTCCATGTAATAATTAAGGTTTGTAAGGCGTCTCTCGGCCGGGGTTGGGAGCAGCTGTGCGGGGCAGTTCAGCGATCACGGTGGTGGTGCGGTGCTGCCGCCTCCTGACGTCTCCTCACAGCAGCGGATGTGGGAGGAAACACTCCAAATCCTGCTGCCGGGCTTTCCTTATCAATTCTCCTTATCCTTACCTTCCAGTGCCCATAAGGTTCCTTTTATGCTTTCCACAAGACATGTACTGTCATGGTCCCTGCCCCAAATGGCTTACATTCTCCTGGGTCATCTTATGATGAGATTTTACTCTATTTATTTATATCTCTGCAGTAGCTCATAAATCCTTACATTCAGGAAGTGATGGCTTATCATTTTCATGCCACTACAGTTTGAAACATGCATTAAATTAACTGCATGAGGGTTGTGACCTCAAATAAATGAGTGAGAAAACATTTCTTCTCTAGTAACCCTTTCTGCATGCACACCAACACACCCCACTGATGCAAAACTCTCTTTTATGCAGCTGGTGAAACAGGTGATTCTGCTTATTTACCAGCATAAGAATATGGAGATATATAATTTATACTTAGTTATAAAGTATGTGTGTCTCTTGAACAAAGTCAGATAGGGAAATAAATAACAATCTTGTCAATGAACTGAAACTTACGAGGTCTGGCTTGTCCCTGCTATTACCGGAGATTTATTTGTTTTTATTTAAGTTTATTTGTTTTTATTTAAGTTGATTTTTTTTTTTATTTTTTCTGTGGCAGTCTGAGGTTTTTGCTCTTACTGGCAAAAAGGTTTTTGCAGAGCTGGGAACATAGGCTCAGCTTAAAAGGGAGTGTTAAAAAGCGATCCCACTTGAAGAGCTCCACTCTGTCTAGAGATTCTCTCTATGACACCAGGGCATCATTTATAACCATGACAGTCCAGCACCATTGCAGGATGGCAGATGTGGTTATTTCCACCTCAATAAGGAATTTAATTTTAAGTGGCTGGTCCCAAGTTACAGTAAATTCTTGCTAAGGTCAGAAACCCCAGTGTCCTCTTGAGTGTCAGTGCAGCTCTTTGGTCACGAAGCTGTCAAGGCATTCTGTTGTTAATATTAATTGTTGTGGAATGAATTCAATATGACCATTTGAGTCTTGTCCTGGTTCCAACTTAATGGTTCCACTATGTGTTACGAGTAGTCTTGTTTTAAGGCACGATGACTGGCTTATCAAAAATGGGCTTTAGCACGAGTTACCACAGACTCCTAACACAGTCACCCTACTGTGTCTGCACTGCAGTTAGAGTTGCAGCTACCATGAGGGTGAACTTGTAGAGTTTGAATTAATTTAGCTCAAATGGAAGTTATCATGAAGACCAGCCTAAACAGTCACCCTTACAGAGTCTAACAGGACACAAATCACCAGGAGTTTGAAAAACGTAGAGTAGAATCATAGAATAGTTTGGATTGGAAAGGGTCTTTAAAGGTCTTCTAGTCCAACCCCTCTGGAATGAACAGGGACATCTCCAACTGGACCAGGAAGCTCGTGGGAATGCCTCAATAAATGGATATAATTTTTGGACACACACTGGATGTGTTCTGAATAACCTGGTCTAGTGGAATTCTCTGCCCATGGCAGGGAGGTTGGAGCGAGATGACTTTAAAGGTCCCTTCCAACTTAAACCATTTTGTGGTTCTATGATTTGTCCTCCCAAAACTGCACAAATCTCTGTTTATCACCTTTCACAGGACCCTGTGTCAAGCATACTCAGTACAAGAAAGATAATGAGATACTGGAAAGGGTCCAGCGGAAGCCACAAAGACGATGAGGGGTCTGGAGATCTCTCATATGAGGAAAGACTGTGGGAGCTGAGTCTGTTTAGTGTGGAGAAGACACAGAGGGGATCTCATCAGTGCATCTAAATCTCAAAGTCAGGTGCCAAGAGGATGGTGACAGACTCTTTTTGGTGGTGTCCAGTGACAGTACGAGGAGCAATGGCCATAAACTAAAACACAAGAAGTTCCACCTCAATATGAGGAAGAACTGCACACTGAGGGTGGCAGAGCAATGGGACACGCTGCCCAGGCAGGGTGTGGAGCTTCCCTCTCTGGAGACATTCAAAACCCACCTGGACACGTTCCTGTGTCACCTGCTCCAGGTGACCCTGTCACGGCAGGGAGGTTGGACGGGATGATCTCCAAAAGTCCCTTCCAGCCCCAACAATTCTGTAATTCTCTGACTGAGCTGCTCCATCCTGCTGCCTCGGGGAGCAGCTCCGAGCCTTTCGAATAGGAGGGCAAACAGTGCTCGGTGTCCTTGGTTAAAAAACCCCGACTGAACTCCAACAGCAAGATGGCCAGCCCTGGGAGGAAAATGCACGCTTCGGGCGCGGGGTGACGGGGCCATGGCCGGGGAGCAGCCCCGGGGGCCGACCCGGCCACCGCCCGCAGCCGCCGCCCGTTGCTACGAACGACGCGAGGTTCGCTGCTCAGCCGCGGCTCGGCACCGCCGGGCCCCGGGCCGGCACATCGGCATCGCACAACGCACGCGGCACCGCCACAGCCCCGGCACGCCAGCCACCGGCACCGCCACAGCCACCGGCAAAACCAGCCGGGCCCCGGGCCGGCTATCGGCAATGGCAATCGCCACCGCCACAGCCACAGCCACAGCCATCGGCACCGACCCTCAGCCCCGAGCCTCGCTGTCCCCGCCCGCCGGCAGCATGGCTGAGGTAACCTGTAACCTCTGCCTCCTCCCTTCCCCGCCCCTTGTTTGGATAGGATGAAGGCTGTAGCTCAGGATAAGCCCAACAACATCACCTGTGCATCATCTGTATCCATAAGCCATGTTTATGTGTAGGGGTTACCCGTGTGAGCAGAGCTCAGTTATGTCCTGCGTTGAAAGCAAGAGCAATTAGCCTACTTGTACGTAGGCAGTAACAGCACTTGTATCTTAGGAACAGCTGCTACATTTAAGATCGTAGGTGTTATTTCGCCCCCTGCCGCCCCGTTTATTGCCACTCAACTCTATTTACGATCACAAACGTAAACAGGATCAAAACTGAAGTAGCTGAAGGGAGCCTACAAGAAAGCTGGAGAGGGACTTTACACAAGAGCATAGAGTGACAGGACAAGGGGGAATGGATTCAAACTGAAAGTGAGTGGGTTTAGATAGATATTAGATTAGATTATTGGATTAGATATTAAGAGAAAATTCTTTATTGTGAGGGCGGTGAGGCACTGGAATAGGTTGCCCAGAGAAGATGTGGATGCCCCATCCCTGGAAGTGTTCAGCTCCAGGCTGGATGGAGCTCTGAGCGACCTGGTCTAGTGAAAGGTGTCCCTGCCCATGGCGTGGGGGTTGAAATGAGATGATCTTCGAGGTCCCTTCCAAACCAAACCATTCTGTGATTCTATGATTCTGTGGTTTGGAGAGGAGGATGAAATAAGAAGAAACCTGTGAGTCCCAGAGCAGGCTTGAGGGGAGGAGGCACTAAATTTCAGCCTCACACTGCAGACTGCCCTTCTGTGCTAGCTGTGGTTTTCCCACTAAAGTTTCTGACAGAAGAAGACACCCCAAGCCAGAGTCTTGGCGAGGAGGAGCACATGGAACTGGTCTCTCTACCTCAATGTGTTGCATGGCCTGACCTTTATTTCAAGTCATAAGGGGCAATTTTTATGGTTGTGGGAACTGTGTATTTCATTACCTGTCTTTTGGGAGGGGGACTCACCATGGCTGTGCTAACAGGAGAGCTGCTTTCCTGTCCAAGTGAGACCACCTCTGAGATATGTCCTCTGTGAAAGATTTAACAGTAGTATTTCCTGCAGAGGAAGGACTGGCTTGCATTGTCATTACTGAAGCTTTCAGATACACTTGTCGACAAGTGATTTACTGGCACTATTTGCATGGAAAGCATAAACTAATCAAACTTTAGAGGGAAGAGAACTGGGCAGACCTGAGACTAAAATACTAAAATTCCTCAATGGTTGATGCATTATTCAAATGCTATCACAGTGATGGTGTTTTGTAGACTTATCTTTAAAGCAGTTGTGGGACTCAATTACAAGAAGTCTGACTGTTAAAGCACAGGTTATTTCAGTAAAATCAGGGGAGATGTGTTTGAAAAATAGCCTGCAACATGCATATCATGTTAGCAAAAGAACTGTTATTACAGAAAATTTTGTCCTGATTTCTTAGTAGCTGTTACCCACTCAGTATATTACTTTTTTATATTCTGGGGTCATAAGTGAGATGTTGAATTCCTCCGATTTGTTGATTACCTTATTTCACTCAGGAAAAGTCTGACAAACCATATCTAGAAGAAAGTGCCTTCGAAGCACTGGAAAAAGACTCCCAAGAATTCATCAGTCTGCTTAAGAGAGATGAAGCTCTGGAACAGTTCCGTTTGGAATATGAGAAGCTCCTTGCTGTTATGAAGAAGTCTCGTGAAAATGAAAAGCATCTCATGGGCAAATGCAGGAAGCTGAGTGCTGAGCTTGTGGAGAAGTCATCTAAAGTAGCAGTGCTCACAAAGCTCTCTAAAGATGATGAGGAAACTATATCATCACTGAAGACGGTAAAGTTTTGAATAAAATGAAATATGTTCTGAAATTGTTAATGAAAAACATGATAATGTGAAAAGCACCTACAAGAACACTTTTGTTTTATGTGGAGAACTAGCTGAAGAATGAAAAATAGAGCTGGCATCTCCAGGTGTTTAACCTCTGCTTTGCTACAAACTGCTTTGTTTTCTCATCCTGGTGTTTTTACAGGTCTCAGTCTAATTCTGCATTTATTTGCACTAAACCAACTTCATCAGCTTTCAAATACTCACAAATAGATTTTGTTTAAGCTTTCCCTCTGTAAAATAGCGCATTTTCAACTTAATACACAGTTTGTTAATTCATTAATACTTTTGAAGGGCTTCTTGCATGTTAACTATTTCCAGAACAGAAAAAATCTACTTCTTGCTGAAATATGGATTTTAGGCCAGGGAAGTGACAACTCATATAAATTAATGTTTCACAGTGTTTTTGAAAAGGAGTCCTATGTAGCATTTCAGTGTTATTTTATTAATTTACTTGGATGTGTTCTTTATTATTACTGATTTGAACTCTGTCAAATCAAAGTGCTTGGCTCACTGAAAATATATGATGGTTTTTTTAGGCTTACAGTGAGTTTTGACCATCAGAAACCTAAAGCTGCCAAATGATCAGAAGTCTGTATTTGGAACTTCTCACATTCTGATGGTTTAAAGACTTAGCCTGTGATACCTAGACAGCATTTAATTTAGCATTTACTTGAGAAGCCTCCGTGCCTTACACTAAAGTGTTTTGTTCCAGTAAAATAAATTCAGTGTAGCAATCCAGAGTGATTTATGAGCACTACAGAAATAGAAGTTCTTTGAAATGAAGTTTCTTGTCCTTAGAATTAGGAAGAAAATACACTTAGAGTAAACAGAAATAGCAGCGCTGTCATCCTATGGCTGCAGCTTGCAAACCCATGGTACTGCTCAGAGCCTCCTCAAGGAGGAGGAAACGTGTAGAAAATTTTGTTGATGTTAACTGCTTCTGATCAAAATCTGGTAGATGAGCGTCAGGAACCACAATGATCCTTCTAATTTTCTTTCTGCTATTACGTGGCAATACTCGGCACGTGAACAGTAGCAGAGGTGATCCTTCAAGATGTTCCCAAGCTGAGACATTGTCTTAGTAACATCATAAAACTGAGGAGCAGAAGTGTTGGGCAAATAAGAGCCTTTCCAACTTCAGCAGCTAATTTAAAGCTCAGACAGGGTATGGCTTCACCATACTGCCTACTCTTGGACCCATTAAGAGATTTTCTAATGAAAAAGCTGCTTGACAATATGATCCTGTTAGAAATTATTTGCAATGCACATGTGACATTTCAATTCTAGTGGCTTACTGTGAGTCTAGTATACAGCACTGATACTTTTTCAGTTTGGTTATGAGAATTAGTCTTTCTCTTAAATGTTCAGAAATTATTTGGATATAATTTAAAATGTTCTTGGTATACCCTTCATATTCCATGTTATTCTCCTTTCTGAAGGGAATTTCTATTACAGCTCTAGAATTTCACTGCAATCTTACTAATATTCAAAAAAAGTGTTTCACAAGATACATGTTGAGAGAAGTTGAAGTGCTAAAGTAGCCAAGATGATATTCTTCAGTGCTAAATTAAACAATCTGTCCCACAATTTAATTATTTATAAATGATAAAATAATCCTGATGGTACTGTTCCTGTAAAAATGGCATAGTTTCTTCAAATTAAGGCCCTAAATCTCAGTGACTTGATGGGTCATTAGGGTAACAGGAGCACAGCCTTCCTCTTCTAGATCACTGTTTCATATATGAATAAAAGTTACAGAAGCAAAATTTTTCTCCATGTGAAAGCCTGGTTTTAATCAGTGGGGTTTGTTTGGGGCAGGGGTTAACCACACAGATCAGTGGCTGGTGGGACTCAGGTCAGTAATAATCAATAGCTGTTAACTATTGTCTGGTGGTTGTTCAGGGCTCTGTTTTGTAGTTTTAATAAACTGGACATAACAGTCTGCTGTTTAAAGTCCTATCAAAGGAGCAAAGGGCCAAGCTAATCAAGAAGGAACTACAATTCTGTTTTTCATGGGTAGGGATACTGATCTGTGAGTCTGCACTGGAAGAATGCTAGAAGGGGAATTTATAGAAGCTTGTACTGCCCTGCTTGGAATTACCAACTTTTCAATTTCCAGGCATATCAATCCAATATACTAAGAAAGCATTTCATTAATTCTCAGTTTCTGAGCAATGAAACTGATGTTTGGGGTATTTAATGAAAATAAAGTAAGGCAAGTTCCAGAGTTCAGTACTTCTCCAAAAATTTTTGAATGATTCTAACGGCAAATATTCAGTGTACTTCATTCTTTAATTATGCAGCAGACTGCCAAGCATGTTACCCAACAGAGTACTGCAGTTACTCAGTGTTACTGATACACTTGCAGTCTTTCAGTTCCCCTCTCCACTGAGTAACAATGGGAATATTTTTTCAGTGAAGGCTTCCTTCATCAAATTTCCTCCTCTTTACTTTTGGAGTTAAAGGATCTGTTGATCTGCTTTTCACAGTAAAAGACACAACGAAGAAGCAACTACAACAAAACCCAATTTTGCTGATGCTGAAGTCTGTAGCAAATTTGTATTTAAATTTTGATTAATAATGGGGCCATTACCTGTGCTTCCTAAATTTGTTGATAAATATTGGTATTATCAATACAAATTCAATAGAATTGGTTTTGCACATCAAAAGTAAGATGACGTTCAAAAAGCACACCTTAGGGAGACCTGAAATCACTGCTTATCTGAATGGCCTTATTGACTTCAGGGGATCACTTTTGCAAATACCAGAACAAAATACTCACTGAAGCCAGTAGAGCCTCTCAGAGAGCATATTGATTTTATTCCCCAGTTCTATCCCCCATAACTCCCATCGTAATGATTTAATTCACCAATTTTAATCACAGTCTAATCAGCCATCAGGAAGCTTTGATTTAAGTAATCAGCTTTAATTTTACTTTCAATTTGCGTTTTTATAGGGAAAGGATGGTTGCCTCTTATTGGTTGAAAAATCTGAAACATATTTATTTACAGTTATATTTTATGCTTCTCTGCTATACAACATGATGCACTATGTCTTCATGCCATTATTTCAGTCTAGCATGCATTTATTTAAATTTCATAATTGAACATTTTTATGTAAGATAATAATCAATGATAAATGTATTATTTACTAGATTATACTTAATCCTTTATGTGTGATCATTGCTGCATTTGAATGCAAATTAGAATTCAAAATGTATAAGACAAATTGACTTTAGTATTTAAAACTATTTAAATATGCTTGATACTTAAGTGAAAAAGCACATTTTTCAAACTAAATTTTGAACTAAGTAATTTATTAAGTAATGAAAATACTGCTTGTAGATAGTGAATTTAATTGACTAAAATTTCTTTCAGAATTTCTGAACAAGTAAAGCCCACCATTTAACTCTTATTAATAGATTGGGGGGAAAAAAAAGAAGAGCAAACATTCCTGATCATTAAGTTCCAGATGGTTTCCCAAATTTGGATATGCTGAACTAGTTGAATAAATAAAATGAAAATATATTCCCTCTGCAGTTTGAAGAGGCTGCAGATGTTTTATTTTGTATAATCTTTTCAGAAAAATCTGGTAGCCTGTTACTTCTGCTGGTTTGATAACTTGAATTTTTAATTTAGGCAGTAAACAGCTAAATATTACATTTATTTGGTCTTTAATGGTCCAATAAATATATTAACAACATACCATAATATAGGTGTCATAATTTAGAGTTTCATGTTATATAGAGGTTTTTGTAGGATCAGAGATGTTCAGTAAAATAAATAATTCTGTAAACAATTTGATATAAATTAAATTATTTTATTTTCTTCATTGTGGAGGTGGTTTTAAAAATATTTTTTCCCTGCCTCAACTTCATATGATGCAAGCAGGAGTTGAAAGGGATATCATGGCCTGATGTAATGCTGTTTCTGTTTAGCTCTCCCTGGGGAGACCCTGAAGCTAATGGAGAACTGCACAGCCACACTTGGGGTCTAAATCTGTACAAATCTGTCAAGTCCAGAACTCCACTAGGAGCCAGCTGACAAAAGAGTGTGAAAGAGGGAACATCGTGCTGTGATTTGCAGCTCAGGGACAAAAGTGGTGTCTTCATTATTTACTGAGTCTTCGGGAACTTTCCTTCCAGTCCAGTCGCTTTCTAAATCTATGCTTTTTTTTTAGCACAGGATTCCAGAAGTGGTGGGAGCTTGGTTTGAACCTGGCAAGGAGTAAGCCTTGTTTTTGATTCATAAGGATCTGATCCAAGGGAGAGAAATGCAGGGGAAGTTAAAAAATTAAGTGAACCCTCCTCCCCTATGCTGTTTGCGGATATCAAACCGTAGACTTGTGAGAGGCACAGAAATCTGTCATTCAAGTAACTCCATGTGCTGAAATTTGGCATAGGAGTTGTGGCTTGTCTAAATATGTAGTTAAAATCAAAATACGCTACGTCTTCACAGATGAAGATGAACAAAGAGACAGAAAAGTCAAGTAACATCTTTTTCTCATCCAAATCAAATTAGATGTTCACTGTCCTAACAGCTAGTAAGACTTTTACAGACATGAGCTATTTAAGTAGGTGGTACCTTTGTGGGCACTGAATTTTCAGTAAATTTTTAGATATTAGTGGTACTCACATGATCAAAGCCTCGTAGAGTGAGATTTGATAATGCTCAGATCTGTGTGTTAAATAAAATGTATTAGAGCTTTTGTGATGTAAACTGACATAGCCTGAATGGCTCAAAATGTTTGCTATGCCCTCACCCCCAAAAAAGATAACCAATTAAGGGAACTATTGGGAACCTAAGCATGAAAAGACACAAAAACCTATTTTCTCAGCTAACCAAAATGCAAGGCAATTAATTTTTAGTTTGTGGTTAATTTTAAACACAAAATAATTTATGTAATTGTTTTCCATTTTGTTCCTAGGAGCTTGAAAAGTCCTGGAAAATGGTGGATACAGCCTATGAGAAGGAACAGAAAACAAAGGAAACAATTCATTCACTGCAAAAGGAAATCGCACGCCTAAATAATTTAATGAAGGAAAGAGCTGGACAGGAGTACAAGTAAGTTTTCCTCAGGAAGAGGGAAAACCTAATTTGATTTTCTATCATTCTGCCATTATTAAGCCATTTAAACCCTACAAAGATACTAAAAAAGAGAGAGATCTTTTCTGCCTTTTACTTTTCTCATGAATACACATTTATTTGTCCATGTGTTTATGCAGTGAGCAAGTACAGAATCAGGCTCTGAGTGAGTTCATTCAGCATTGGATTAAACTGAGAGATCAAATAAAAATCAATATTATGCACTTTCTCAGTATATGTGATATTGTTTTATCTGACTAGCATTTCAGCATACTTTGTCTTAGAGAATAGGATACTGTCAACATTTTCACATTTTACAGCAGCAAGGTCAAGTCAAGGAAGCGGGAGAGTTGATTTCTTCTCTGTTCCTAGCTTTGTTATAAGGCATTAGCACTGTCTGTGTTCTTGTTTGTATACACTTTGAAGATTATGTTTGGGTTTTTTTAAACCAAATACTTTTGCATAGAGAGGCATAGTCTGAGGTGGAGACTCTAACCACTACAGTGTGCAAATAATAATCATCCTCAAGCTGCTCAGAAGCCCTCCAAATTCTACTGTTTGTAGTATCAGGTCCTCAGACTCTTCTTATTGCTGTAAGATTAATGTAAACTCAAATATGAGATTAAGTGTATTGACCCTGTGACCTGTGCACTTTCTGTTGAAATTACTGATGGTTGGCCCTGCTGGTTATGGCTTGACACAGTTAAAGGTATTTATTTGTATTATACATATGGGATATATATGGGGCATGCTCATCTCTTCATGCACTGTATATCCAGGCTGCAGAAAAGCAACTTGTGTCTGTGAGCAAGGTCTTCAGTGTGCTCAAACACTTCCCCTCCAAGGAACATGCCAGCAGTAGACCACCTGGGTCCATGAGAAGTCCATTCTTTCACCATTTGTCCCTGAAATGTTCTGAACCTCTTTAACACATTTCTTTGGACCTAAAGGCTTGGTCATTCAGTCTTCCCTTGTGTAACTTTCCCTAAAGGCATCTCTCTGTGGCTGCTGTTTGCATTTTCTTGCAAGAGGCAGGAGCCATTACTTTGCCAACACCTCACTCCTGTTTCCAGCTCTGCTCAGGCTGCTGAGACCTGCCTACTTACAATTTCTTCTTGAAGTTCTTTCTGTATTGCCCTCAGTTCCATGCTTAAATACCCTGCCCAGGGACAAGGCCAAGAGATGAGGTAACTCCTTTGCAGGATTTCAGCCCTGAAAACCCTATTGTCTTTTAGAACTGTAAGGCTGCTTTTTATGTTGAGCTTGAACCCACAGGGCTTAGACTTTCTTTCATATTGTAAATGTGTCAAAACAGACAGTCAGTTTTATTCTTACGTTATGTGCCTGTAAGACATGACCTCATTAGGTGTCCAGTCAGGTGAACTGCAGAGGCACTGGTATTTTTGGTCCCTAAGTAATTTTGTAGTGAGCAGACAAGAGGGAATTTTGTTTCCTGCTACCTTTTTGGGAAACTGAAGCTTTATTGATACCCGTGAGAATGTGATATAACAAGAAAGAGTGATTTATTGGACTTGGTTGATGGTGATGAGTATCACAGTAGATAAAGCATATAATTCACTTGACCACCAGAGTCTCAATACAAGAGGAGTTTAAAATGAAACAAATGACTTTTAAACTCTTGTTTCTCACAAGGGTCTTGCTCTGGCATAGGAGGAAGAACAGGAATGGCCTGTGACACTGATTATTATTTTCTTCCTTCCAGTGTCGAGGAACTGCTAGAACTTCAAGAAGAGGTAACAAAGGAGCGAGATGAACTGTTGTCAGAAGTTGTGAAGTTACGTCAAAGTCTTGCTGAAGTCACAGAGCAGCAGCAGGAAACAGAGAAGGCAAAAAATGAGGCAGAGCAATCTGTTCTGCAGGTCTGTACCAATCACTGGGTAGTAATTTTTAGGCTTTGTCCTGAGCCTTTCTCCACACCTGTATTTATCTCCATTGACTAGTATGGTCCCTGTTTTTTCACATCTCAAAGATGAGGAGTGCTCAGAAAGGAGTCTGTTGTGAATGATTTTTCTGTACTTCCACACTGTGTCCTTTACAAAGTGTATTGTCATGTACCAGCTGCTTCTGTAGTTTCCCAATACCCTGAATGAGGCCAAGGTTGCTTTTCCTGAATCAGAGTCATCTTTCTTACTGGGGATGTGCAGTGGTTTTTGGATTGTAGATCCTTATGCTTCTTGGAACATAGACTGGAATGGAGACCCTTGCTGTTGGCAGTGATTGCCATATGATGCAATACCATAATTTTTAAGATTGTTTCAAATTCTGACTTAATATTAGGTTATTTTCTCTACTACTCCATTTGGGAAACTTTTCCAGAACCTCACTTTTCTAATGGTTAGAGAGCTCCTCCTTTCTTCTTTACACTGATTCTGGCCTACTGTTCTTCAGCTGAAATTTTTCACCCCACCTGTGTCTCTGGAGAGCAGTCTTATTCCATCTTGACTTTAAGTTAGGCTTTCTGTTTTTCTGACCATCTGAGTAGACAGTTGTTCTTTAGTGATCAATATGTATAGCTTCCTTTAAATGTGTATAGCAGCTAGAGATACAGAAGGATGAGGATCTGTAAAATAGCCATTGAATGGAGAGAAAGTAGAAAAGGGTGGAAGATGGTATACAGAACTCTGATGCATCAAATATAAAAATATAATAATGAGGAATGAAAGAATTTAAAACAGAATATAAGCAAGGGCTGGAACAAGACGTCAGAAGAAAGGAGGAGCAGAAAAGAATCAAAGAACAAAGAAGAGATAGCAAAAACATTTGGCTTACAGTTTTTTATTAATCACAAATAAGAAAGTAATGATCAGTCTAGGTTTCATGCCCAGAACTTGTTTCTGTTTCTAAAGTGGATGAATGGGGATGTATTAGAAAAGAATATAAAATCTGTGTTTTCTTGACAGCATTTTGGACATGGGAGAAAAGAGAGAGGATTGAAACTCCTGTCACAACCTGTTGAATCTTGTCAGCCTTAATCTTCTGATACTCACTTCATCAGCCCTTAAATTTACAGGATTGTTGCAGCATTTGTAATCACCTCCCATTCTCCCAGTATGGAATTATTCTCCCCTTCAGACTGCTTAGATGACAATGTCCTTTTGAAGATCCTGTTGAAGACCCTGTCAGTTCTGGTAACTTTTCCTCTGTGAGCTCAGAGGGGAGGAATCCTTAAGCAAAGAACATATTTCAATCACTGGTCCTTGCTGAACTTGAGTATTTCCATTTGGATCAGCCCCCTGTGTGTCTTCTCTGCTGATTCTGCTCCATCACATTTTTGGGGAGGGAGAGAGCAGAAGTCACAAGACAGTCTATTAAATGTGAGAAAAAGCTCCTCTTTTAAAGTTCCCACAGAGGAACTTTGAGAGCAGAAACATTGAGATCAATTGTGAAAATGAGCACTGGTCTGACATGTCTCTCTTTCCTTTAATATCAGTGTAATAAGTGTTTCTGCTGGTGAGATAGAAAAGTAAAAATCCTTGCAATACAACATCAAACCCTCATTAATTTTAATGCTGCATTCAGAAAGTAACACCTATAACAGAAAAGACATTAGTGCCACTGAATCTCCAGAGGAATACTTCTATGTCTGAACTGTATCAGACCCTGCCGTGTGGGTGAACTGACTGGTGCTTAACAAGTTCTTGTCATCAATAAATAGGTTCCCTCATGCAGGATTTTTTGTTCAACCATTAGAGAACATAATTATTTCTGAGGAGATCTGGCATATTCCGTGTAGTAGTGGGTACAGTAATACAGAAGCTGTTGTTTCCAAAATCAAGCATAGTAAGAGTGGTGAGAGGACTTGTTTTCCTGAGTCACAGGCAGAAGAACTTAAAATGGTTTTCTCTATTATTATATAGCTTCAGCAAGACATCCAGCTGCGTCAGAATGAGGAACTACGAGAGGCTCGAAAGAAGGAAAAAATGGAGATTGAGCTGACAAATCTTCTAGCTGAAATGGATAAAAAGCAAGATGAGATCCAGAACTTACAGCAGCAAATAGAGAGAAACAAAGAGGAACAACTGAAAATGGAGGTTCATCTTAGAGAGCAGAAGGTAGGGTACATGGCACACTGTATTCATCAGATCTAAGAATAGAGTCATATGTTTAATTAAGTAGAAAATGGATTTTCCTGAAGGGAGAGGGAGGGAGATTATTTTAAGTTATTAAATTTTAATAAATATTTGTTTTTATATAAGTACTAATTTACTAATAAATAAGTATGTAAAGCTTGCTGACAAATTTCAGATAGATTTCCTCACAGAAATCAGTAGTGGATTGCAATGGTATTGTTAGAGATCATCTTGAAAAAAATCACAGCAAATGAGACGTGAAGAGCATGAATGATCTAGTGATAGTAACAGAAGACTGCCAGGCTGGACTTCTGACTGTATTGCCAGTTTTGCCATTGATTGTCTCTAGTGGCATTGGTAAAAAATTTTACCTCCATCCCCTTCTCTCTTCTTTTTCTCAATATTTTTTATCTACCTTTCAAGCCTGCGGTAGAGTTTTGTGAAAGGGCAGAGAACTGTCTTCATAAACCTTTTTGATTGATTTTCCTCATTCTGTTTCTAAAAACTTTATCTGGAAATGTCCTGACATAGTGTTCTGCAAGTGTGTGAATTTTCAGGTTTTCAGTCCATTTCCCCATTTCCCCCAGACTTTGAGAAACTCTCAGAGAAGCAATTTAAGTAAATGGCAGGGTAGATCTCATCCCTGTAAACCAGTCCTACCTCAAGGGAAACTTCCTTGTGAGTTTGTGTATCTTGTAAATTTATGACTTTTATGGCTTTTTCTTCCCTTCTAGTCCCTGAAATTGTGAAGAGGTCTGTGCCAATTTTTTGTCAACACAGAGTCTTAGTAAAATACTTCACATAAAGAGATACAGAGAAGACTTGATTATTTCTCTGAATATCACTGATTTGATGCAGCTTTTGAGGGCAGCTCCATGATCTGCCATGACAATCACATTGTATATACAATTCCTCGTTCTGTTCCATTCTTCCCCCTTTTTATAGTCCCTTTCAACCACTCAAAGCACAGATTTTAGGGGCATTCAATTGTCCAAACTGTCCTGGAAACCAGCAGTTCACATAAAGTGCTGTGCCTGGGCTAATTAACCAGACTTCTGCATTTGCCTGTGCTGGCTTGAAGGTGTCTGTGGAGGCCCTGCATTGTCTTTTCCTAGAAGTCTGTCCAAACTACAGGCTACCCAACTATGCAAGAGTCAGGATAGAGATCTGCAAAAGAAAGGGACACAGCTATTGCAGTGTCATGGGGTTATTGTTTGTCAGCTGAATTGTAGTTGTCTGTGATGCCTGCTCTTATTCCCATGAAGTTTCTAATAAAATATCTGTTCTTGCATGACAGTGATAGTGGTTTGATACAGCTGCTATAAGCTTGATTCCAGCCCTGTCCAAGTCTCAAAAAAGGATTGACTGAAACAGTGTTATCCTGACATTTACAACACAAGAAACAGTATTCATTGTTTTTACACTAGATTCTCCTTCTCCTCCTTTATTGTTTTTTTTTAAGGGCATAATACATACCGGCTTCATCAGTTTATCACACATTAATGATTGGAGTGAAAAATATGATGGTTGTTCTTTCCTCACTTGTATCTGTACTATCTGCAAGTGATGTTCCATCAAGCAGAAGAAAAGACTGGTATCTCCAGTATTGAAGAATATGTTCTCTATAGAAACCACAAAACCACTGTTCCAGACGTTTGACTGAAGACAAATTAAAGAGGAAAATACTTGTGTCCTGGTCTCAGCAAACCATGTAGCCAGAGAAATGTTATCAGCATATTAATGTAGGATGCTTGCTCATAAAACAGAGGTCCCCTGCCCTCTGATGATTGAAGTAATTTGAATCTCATACTCTTTTGCAGTAATTATATGTAGCAAGTTGTGTTACGTGATGGTTGCCAAATGCCTAATAAGAAGTAAAATATTTATCTATCGCTTGCAATAGAGACCTGCTAAGCTTCCAGAAAAAAAAAAAGATACTGAATGTGTTATTCATTAAAAATGATAATTTCCCCTAGTCAATGTGAACATGTATCATATTTCACATTAGTAATTTCATCAGCAGTGAAGAATGGTTTTTAAGCAGACAACAATCTGTAACAGCTTTTATCTCCAGGGAAGATGGAAGGTTCTGTCTTCATGTATATGCAGATATTGTAATGAGATTTAAAAGAATTAATAGGATTGTTCTTTAATCTAACAGAACTTGAATGAAAAAGCTAGTAAGGAACTTGAGCAACTTAAGATGAAAAATCAGAAGCTCATGCAAGAAAATGAACAGCACAGTGCGATGTTTGATGAGGTGATGAAGGATGTCAGCCAGAAGACAACACAACTAAAGGTAAGTACCAGAAGGTACCTCCATCCTATCAGCTGCATCACTTCCATGACAGTCTTACCATGGATGGGGACAGGGATGACTTCAGTTCTTGTCCTTATGGGCAGTTTTGGAGGAAATCTGAGGAGTTTTTAGGAGTAGATGTGCCTGACAATTAGTGCCATTCTTTCTATGGCAGTACCATGGTCATGGTAGTTTCCAGGCATCTCACCTGACAGTGTAGGGCCAGTAATGCTGGAGGCACTGTGTTTCATAAAACACATAAACCAAAATGCTCAACACACTGTGTTCATAAAGGGCATGTCACCCTTTTGACAAATATAAGGTTCGACTGTGAGATTTTCAAATAAGAGCAGTGACTTTCTTACAGTGATTAACCTAATCTGAATTTTGCCAAAACCCATTGAAAAATGTCAATATATTATAATGAAGGTGTTCTGGATGGCTTCCACTGAAGGGAATTGCTTTCAACACTAAAATTTTCCCTTCCCACAGTAGAGGAAATTAAATATAAGTAACCAAGATGGTGTTTACTTTCAGATCTAAATGGTTTTCTTCCCTTACTTCCCATTATTTAACAGTCATTTCATAGAACTCAGAAGCAGGTGAGTTTCAGTTGAAAAAGGATTAAATGATTCCTGCATGTGCTTTTTAGGGTACTTTGAGAGCTCTTGTGATAAAAGGAAGTGTATCTATCTACCATATCTTGCATTATGTATCATCACTGTGGTTAAAACACTAAACATGAGAAAAGCCAGGTAGAAAATAATTTCTTATTGAGTCTTAGTCAAGTATAACGAATTCACCTACATAAAAAGTTTGTTTGCCAATAGAGCTTTTTAGTCAGAATGATGAACTAACCACTGACAGATTAAAAGCTCAGTTCATAACTAATATAACACAGATGACTCTGATTTGGATCTTAAATGGAGGATGGCTTGTTTTCTCTTGTATTTTATTAGGCAAACTGAAGGATATTTTTCTTACCTATTTGAAAAAAAAATTACTGTCTTTTCTGGGCTATGCAGTTTTATCATTACTTCTACCAATACCATAATTGTTTAGAACTTTACAAACAATGTGCTCAAATGAGACTTACATTTGGGGCTCTAGAATGTCAAAGGATTTTGATTCTATGATCTTATCCTGATTTCAAGAAAAGTTGATGGAACTTTTTAAGTCATGCCCGTGGACTTCTGGGAACAAAAAAATAGAAGCTACTGCCCAGTTAGTAGCTAAGCCAATTGCTAAAGCTTCTGAGAGCCCTAGTCCTGATGTGAGATGCAGTTTTTGTAGGGACTGTGTTTGCAGTTTCATCCTGCAGTGTGCTGAATGCCTCCACTGTGGTGTTGGGCAACATGAACTGTGAGGGTACTCTTAAATCTCTTGAAGGTTATTGTCAGTAAAAACTGAAGAGATTCACATCCTCCCAGAGGATACTTTCATACCAGGATTCCCCATCTCACAGAATCAGTATCTGAGGCTGTAAGTGGAACACTATAGGCTGTGATGGCTGTAAAACCCAACAGTGGCACTGAATTATACAAGGAAGTTATATTTACTTCTTAAAAGCAAAAAGACTGATTCCTGTTGTGATTATTGGATGTGTTTCCTGGTAACCAGTTATGCAGGGTTTTGATTGATTATTTTTATCTCTGTTGTGTAGCATATGAGATGAACTCTATGTTTTGCTTCTTCTTTAAAAACATAGGTTATAAAGGAGATGGGAATAACGTGCACCTGCTACTTAGGGACATGCAGTCAGACCACACTACAGATATCTTTCTTATCACAGTCACTGTGCCTATTACTTCAAAGGAAATTAGAGCTGCCTGGAGTTAGTCTGCAGGACTAATTGGGTAGTGCTGTGTGAGGTTTGCTGGGGATTAGCTGGGGATTCTATATTGATCATCTTCAGCCCTTAAGTGTAAGATTGGATTATCATTTTCCTTTCCCTAGCTGGCTTTGTTTAAAATTTTTTTAGTATTGTCCAATTAGCTAATTATCTTCTTGCAGGTGACTCACAGCATTTATATGCTTACTTCCTGAATTTTGTGAAATAAATATATACCAAGTGCAAAAGCATTTTCTTCTTTCTTTCTATGGATGCTTTCTCTCCCCCCTCCTTGTTGCTGTTCTGTAGGAGAGAGAAGATGAAGCAACTCAGATGCGCCTTGAAATTTCAAAGCTGAACAAAACGAGAGATGTTATCCAGAATAAGCTGCGTGCTGCAGAGGAACAAAAAGTTGATGCAGAAAATGAAAAAGGCATGCTAAAAAATCAAATATCCAGACTGGAGAAAGGTAGGTGCCTAACAGATGGGTGGGTCTGTCTTTTGAGTTTTAATAAGTTTTCTAGATACCCAAATATGTATTAACATCATTAGCTGATACCTAGGGTTGTAAAATATGTTCACAGCTCATAGAGCTGTTCATAGTCAAGGCTTTTAAAGAAGTCCACTGAGTTGTTTCTGCATTTTTAGCAGCTGTACACTTTGAACCCAGGATTTATTCTCTTTCCTCTTTTTCTCTAGAGTTAGAATCAGCCAAAAAGCAGTCAGAGATTGACAAGAGAGCTACAGATGGGCTTATGAGGGAAAGGGATATGCTAAACCAGGTGAGTGTGTATTAGTAGCACTGATAAACCTCATAGCTTGATAATAAAATACCTTTAGTTTAAACACTCACAACACCACAGAAATGTTGTGGAAGACATAACGTTAAGTTATTATTCAGATTTCTGTTAGCAGTTGCACATACTGCTTCTTTTCTGTGCATTGAAATAGTAGTGGTATCTGTAAACACACAGAAAATTTCTAAGTTTTAACATATAAACATATAAACCATCGAGTACTTAAAAAATATGACATGTGCTCACCTTTACTGCAAACCCATTATTTGGTATCCAAAGAGTTCATTGCATCCAAAGAGTGTGTTTTTGCACTCTGTAGCATTTGAAGTTTGATATCAATCTAGGCAAACTAAGTCTTTGCTAGTAAAGGAAGAAACCAAAGAAACCAAACTGCTACACCACGTAGCAGTTTGTCAGGGTATGTTGGTACTAGTCCTTGCTTTTAAGTCCATTTCTCACACTGATCATTTCCTATCAGCCCAAGGTTCTTGTACTGCAGGATAGCATCTCATGTTTATGGGCATTCCTGAAGTGTAATCTACTAAATTCAATGCCAAAAGATGATTTCTGAGGTGCTTTATTTGGTGTAGGTTCATTGTCCTGTGTCTTGACTATAGCAGAGGCTCAGATTTGGCAGGTAACAAATACTTGTTTTGTATAGGGAAAGAAAGTTTAAAGTCAGACCAGAAGTCTGATTTTGTAAAGATGATATCTCGATATTTTCTGTTTAATCATTATGCATAATTTTAAGATAAGCTTAGTTATTTTCTGCCTTGACGTTTCTATTTAATACATGAGAAGGAAGAGTATTTGGCTTTATTATTAATTTAATGGCTATTGGCATGCTTTGCATTCAGAATGCCTTAAAACTGGTAAGGTTTTTCTGGTCATTAGTTATATCCACTTGTAAACAATCCTATCAATTTTTCTTGTAACAGACACTAGTGTTTTAACTGCAAATCAGAAAAAGCTCTATTTAGCAGCTGTGCTAGAGATTTTGTTTTTTAAATCAGATTTGAGGCTCAAGTATTTCAACTGAACAAATTAGATAACGGATAATAACATTGGAAAGTCCATAATCCACTTTGACAATGGCATGCTTTTGTCATAGTGGTGACAGTATTGCCTTTTCAGCTCAAGAGTCATTATTTTTTGTTCTCTGTAGAACTTGATCAAGGCTACAAATGCCACTCAGAAGCAGATAAATTTGGTGAAGCTCCATGAACAGTCAAAACAGAACTTGGAAGCAGAAATACAAAATTATAAGATTGAAGCTCAGAAACAAAGGAAGATTATTTACCAATTGGAAAAGGAGAGAGATGGCTTCATCAATGAAACCAGTGAGCTCAAAGAGAAGGTAGGAACAGCTATTTGTGCAAGTGTTTTTTTCCTGTCCTACTCTCAAAACTCAATTACTCTTTGATTGTCCTGTCTTATCTGCAAAGGACCTTGTTTTACATACTACCAGTGTCCTAAAATTGAGGCCAGTGCTCAACATCTTTGTAAGAGGCTTAGCATTTTGAAGGATTACTCCAAGTATGTGAAAATATCTCAACATGTTCAAGCTACTCTGCAAAATACAAGTTTTCCAGGAGCAACTGCAGAGAAACACTGCATAAAATTTGTGTTGCCTGCTGCTCATTATTATGTATAAATTTATTCCTGATGGAGTAAACTCAGAAACATGATTTTAACCTCTTCCATTAATTGCTATCACATTGAAGAGCCCTCCAAGAAGCTAATTGATTTACTGGGATTAGCTTTCAAGTGGTTTCAACTCACAAGTTATTTGCTATCTTTCCACTTTAAAGTTATCCTTTCCAGCTTCAGGTGACTAGGGGCTTTTAAATCATTTTTGAATGGTATATGCTCCATTGCCTGGAATACCTCATCATTTCCTTGGAAATAGTATTCCATGAAAGTGAGATTTGTCTTTGTTGCAAAATCATATTTTGCATCTTTCCCTCATGGTGCATTTCTAACAGGATAGATATGAGTTAGGAACGTTGTAAACTAGGGCCAGAGAGTAATTCATAACACTCAGAACTACAAGGCTCTTTCTTGTAGCTCTGGTTAGGGTTGTCCACAATATTTTGAGGGTGAAAATGGCAAATGTTTGCTTATTTACTTTGTCTTTTCTTCCCCTGCCACTTTGGTTGCAAATTTTCTGTCACTTCTTATAAGGCAGAGGCTCAGTAAATGGCTTATGACACTTGAGCTGTTTATATAATGATGCCTGCATTGTGACTGCAAGCTTCCAAAGGACTTGGCTCACTAAATTCCTGACTCAGCTTACAGGTGAGGAGCAGAAGTATGAGCACAGAAGTATGTGAGACAATAGTCTTGTCCTTCAAGTCAAAACATAGGGTAGAAGAAGGACATAGGATCAGGATTATTATATCAACTAGGTAATATTTGAGTTTGCTCTTTGATCTATGCAACTTGAGCGTGGCAAAACTATGAGAGTCATTTCACAGCTGGTGGGGAATGAGCTACTGATGGGCAGTAACTCTGTGGCCAGTCAATGTCCATTCATCACCATTTACCACTAACTTGGCTTTGCAGGAGCTTGCTGCACATCTTTGGAATTGTGTAAGAGCAGTAAAGAGCCAAACCCATCCAAGTCCAAAGATTTACCCATGCTGGCTCTGAAAGTTGTCTGGTTATTTATAGCAGGACAGAATCTATAGAACTGCAGAATTTCTCTTTCAAAATCATCATTTACTAGTAACTGATGAAGAGTCAGCAAAGTTATATCCACAACAGTAAAATATTTCAGGGGTGAGGATTCATCCATAGCGTCCTCTTCTATCTATTGCTTTGGCTGACTGCTCACTTGTACTATTTTTAAGTCAGTGTCACTTGTTGAATAGTCTTACTTGTAGATTAGCCAGCACAAGTGCTCTTTGTTGTGTAGCCTGTATTACTGAGCTGCAACCGTTAGTAGAATATTTCCTTTTTGAATTAAAATTCTTAAATTATGAAATCTTAGTTTCTCTGTGGAAGGTATAGGCTGCTGAAAAGGAGGCAATGAAGTATATCTTTTGGTTTCATCTGAAGTGTCCCCGACTGTGTCTTCCGAGGGGGTCACAAAACCATTCTCTAATTGTTGTTTCTTCTTCAAATAAAGCCTTTTAAAATGTTAAGTTTACAGTTAACAGCATATCCAGGAAACTGAAAAAAATATATTTCCTTTTTAAAATTAACATAATCTTTTGGAAAACCTCATGTTCAATGGGCATATCATTAAGGCCATGGCAGCATTTTTCAGAGTGCTTAAAAAAGGGTAAGCAAATAAGTGCAGCACCATTACTGAGGTATTGAGTAGGTTCATTGAACTAAACAGTAACCAGCAGTAAATGATAGTTAAGTGTACAGATAAAAAAGCTATGAGGATACAGGAGAAAACTATGAATACTTAATACTTTCTGTTAGCTTTGGGCCCTCCTTGCCAAATCTGAGGTGGAGTGTGCTGTCAAATAAATAGGAATTGAGGATGTTCAGCCTCCCATGGGGCTGTTTTGTGAAACACTGCATGTATCTTTTCTGTATTTATAAGAAAGAATTATTTGGGTTTAATAATTCCTGAATAAGCACAGTCAGCATCCAGCCAGTGAGCACAACTCAGAAAACTTTGTCCATAGTCTTATTTCACTTATATCAAACGCAAGTAAAACACTTACAAATGCAGTGACCTACTTTCAAATCTTGCTCCAGCCTATGATCACCATAGTGCAGGTAGAAAACACGCCTTATAGATTTCTTCTCCATGCTATTACTATTGGCAGCTTGTGTCAACAGAAAAGAAAAAGGCAGGAGTAGGTTATAAACTAGGACTGTGTTTTTGTATTGCATTGTAAGCAGTTCCTGGGATCATCTGAAGTCAGCTACAATGTGCTGGAATTGTATTGCTGCTGCTGTAATAAAATTTTTCGTGTTTGTCTAGCTATCCCCTATCTTCAGAGTCGGTTGGAGGTACCTGATAGAATGTTTAATTATTTAATCCTGCCCCACGGTCAGGCCTCACAGGCTTTACTGCTAAGCAAGAGACAACACTGTCCACTGCAAACTTTGCAGTTATTGACTATTTGATGCAAACCTTTTTTTTTATTATTCTTCCCCTTGGATATATAAACGTGAATCTTAACCCAAACTGCTGCCTTCACAAGCGGAGTCAGGAGAACGGGATATGAACTGCAGCTGGAAATGGACTTCTCTTCTGGATTTTGTCCATGCGGTTCCTCAGCTTTTACTTTAATGCTTGATATTTTTTTAGCTTAAGGGATGGCATTGTTTTCTCCTCCCAATTAGTGAACCCGATAAGTTGTTCTTGATGTGTGTACTCCTTAGTTTTCTTTTTATTTCTTTTAATCTTATTTAATTGTAATGCTGAATTCTGTGTGAATGCTGCTTGCTTGAGCTCCTCAGTTTTCAGCTTGGTACAGCAGGAGAAAGGTTCTTATGTTTCAAAAAAATAATTTAGAAGCCCATCATAATGATTAGCAACTACTTGTATTTTTGTCCCTCTAACATAATAATTATTATGTATTATTATGGTGCTAGCTGTTAAATAAAAGTGTGTATAACATTTTATATTTTTGTTTATTGATACTGCATGTGATCACCTTCTTTCTATAGTCTACAATACTTCATTCTTTTTACATAATCTTTACATAATTATTTCTAATCTGTGATAGAAACAACTAATAGTGGTTACCTTCTTATTTAGACTAGGTTACATTAACTGAGTGTCTTATTACAGTAATTATATATCAACAGTTTATGATCATCAGCAGTTTGTGATCATGTGTTCATTTAAAAAAAGATGGGTTGTTAGAATATAGGAGTGCGTACAGGGCTTCTTGAAAAAACATACATGTATTTGTCTTATCATACAACTGACATCCAAAACAACATAATTTACAAAATCTAGGTTTGCTTTATAAATAAACTAATAATTTTTTATTGAACCTGCTTAGTGGCAATATTTTCTTTCAGTAGCTTGTTTTTAAATTAAATATGTGCGCATCTGGAAGTTTTAGTCTTGAACAAAACCTAGATATCAGATTAAAATAGAATATTGTCCCACATAAGCAATCCCGAAAAGTTAAACTTGTATTTGGACTGAAGTGATTTTTAGCTGTAGCTGAAACTGCTTATCACAGGGATTTGAACTTGTCATCTTAGAAGAAAATCACAAACTTTGCCCTGTCCTTCTAATCTTGTGATGATGGTTTAATCATGTTAATTCCTTTCTTTCTGCACCAGGTCCTCCATCATATGAAAGATCTTGAAATATGTCAAGTACAGATCTGCGACTACGAGAAAGAAGTACAAGTGCAAATGATTAAATTAAAACAGCAGCAAAACATTTGTGAAACTCTGAGAGCAGAGAGGAGCCTGTACAGTAAAAATTTGATTGAAGCTAAGGTAGAAGGATATGTTTGTACTCATGTTTCTCTCTCTGCTCTTGTTGGGTTTTTTTGATGATTTAATGTTAATTTGTTGAAAGGAAAGCTCAGTGGATCAATGGCAGAAGTGGTTTCCTCATCCCTGTGGGTTTTGGGGAAATGAATGTTTTGGGTCCCTGACATTTTATCTACACCATCTGTATTTGGACTGGAAGTAGAAGTCAGCAGTCATCATGTGGCAATATCCCTACTTCAAACCATGCACAAAATCGTGGTACAATGGAGCTTCGGAATCATGAAGCCATTTTGGCTCCACTCTGTTTTATCCCTTTAGGAGTTGTATGCATGTATGTGAGATAGGGTACAAGGGGAATAAGAGTGCCTCCTTAACCCTGAATGTGTATGCACATTATTGTGAATAATGGTTTAGAAAGCAGAAGGAACACTTTCTCAGCTGAAGTGGAATTTTTTGACAAGAACCAAATGCTTCCACCTTGCTTTATCCTCTCAGAGACTGTCATTTTCCTCGGGAAATGATTCTCTCCATTCATGTCTCCTCCTTGGGGATCTCAATAACAATACTAGAACAGACCAGTTAAGGATGTATTCTGTTATTCTGATGTAAAGATCTAAAATATTACACAAATGCTATTGTAATTGGCAGAGATTGGGACCTTGGATAGCTGTGAAATATTTACAGCCCTGGGTTATTTCTGACTAAAGATTTATGACATAAACATATATAGTAAATTAAAAATTTATACTTAGGTTTGAATGGGTAGGTGCTTTGCCTGAAAAGGAGATGGGAGTGAACTGTCCAAGTTCCTATCCAACTGTGTACTGAATTCTATGAGGAATGAACCATTTTGCCACTTATGTGGGAGTTGTTGCTTGATCTTAATCAGCCTCTCATCAGTGGATGCAGTGTTGGAATTCTTGCTGCTCCCAAACAATCTCTCAGAAGAAATAAGGACGAAGAATTGCAATGCTGATTTTTTAAAAATAGTTTTTATTTTAAAACATGGAACATAAATTTGCTTACTTATAAAGAAGGACAACTATGTGCTGAGTTAGAAAATGAAGCAGCTTTTTTTGGTTTTGAGTGTTATATGGTGGTATACACTATGTTGTTCACAGTTCCAGTTGTCAGAGGCCAGTGTTTAGACTTTAATAGCTTACTTGGCATACTGCAAAACGTTTTTAGCAAGTCCTGTGTGAGAAGGCTGACCCCAGAAGATCTTTTGGCCAAGGCAATATGCCAGTATTATGTGTAGCAATGAGAAAAACAGCCATTCAGTGTTCAGTAACAGGTCAGCCAGTCATGAAAGAAAAAAAAAGAGGGTTGCTTTAAACATTATGGTAAATTCTTTTTCTTTTTGGGAAGTAAAACAAATTTGCACAGGCTTGTTTATATAAAGCTAGCTGTAAGTATTTTTAGATTGCTTAATTTGAAATGATCCCATTATGCCCACCTTGCTGGTGGTCTCCAAAGTACTATAACGTTCAACTCAGTAAAATCTCCTGGAAAAAACATACTGGCAGTCTTTTAATATGAGATATGCCCAGTGTTTTCATCCTTGGGGCTTCTTTTGGTGTTAGGAGTTCATTTTTTTAAGCAAGCTGACTAGAAGACCAGCTTGTAAAATTGTGTGCTCTTACTGTTCTTCATTAAATAACTAATCGAGAATGTATTTGGGTATATGCCTGGGCACTATATGTTAAATCTGTCATCTTTTACAACTGTAAAGATATTTATAGGCTATGTAGCAAAGACAGCTTTTAATAAGCTTTTAATAAGACTTTTGCATTCACAAGAGTGGCTGAACATGCACAGTTGGGCCTAATGACAA
Organism: Manacus vitellinus; assembly: GCF_001715985.3. Lineage (NCBI taxonomy): Eukaryota > Metazoa > Chordata > Aves > Passeriformes > Pipridae > Manacus > Manacus vitellinus. The sequence goes on from NW_021939122.1 coordinate 13,004,946, forward strand.
ATTACTACTAGTCAGCACTTCCTCTGTACTGTTTGTGTGAAGATTGCTGTGACTCAAGATCTTGCTTAGCTATGCTAAACACTTCATGCAAGAAAACATCACTCATTTGTCAAGTAAATCCACACCTATGGTGGACAGTGTTGAGCTTTGAAAACCCTGTTTTGCACTGAAAGAGGATGTATTCACATGAAAGATTATCATGTCTTCTCTGTGAGCTTCTAAAGCTACTTTCATTAGATCCAGAAAAGCATGTCTGTCTAAACATTGAATTTGTTAGCTTCCATTTCATGTCATAACATGTACTGTCACTGTGATGAAATGAAATGGTTAATTTTCTACAGGCAGGCACCTTTGTGCTGTGAGTAGAAGTATTCCTATTGACCTGATCTCTCTTCACTGCTACCAGCCTTTTTACGCTGTGTTTTGAGCTTAAAATATGATAAATATTCTCATACCAGGGACTTCTCAAACTCTGAGAACTTTTTTCCCCCTTGCACCTATGTGCAAGCCAGAACATAGGCAAAATGGAGGTAAGCATTTTCTGTTCTCCCCTGAAGCCATATAGGTATCTCATTGATGGGTATGTTCATTTGCACAAAACCAGCTTCTCTCCAAAGATTTGTCCCCAACTGCATACAACATCATTGAAAAACACATTACTAGAAGCATGAAAACAGATGGATATGATTGAATGGTAATAATTCAGATTGACTGCTTGTTCTTATAGTATGTCCCGCACTTTAAATTAAACGGCTTATTAAACTCATAATTGATGGTCATTATTTTTGTCAGTGTATCTTTTAAAGGCTTTTTTATTGCAGTGTCATGCTGGCATAATAAAAAAATTGTCATTTAATGAAGCTGTTTTGGTCTGTTGGATTAAAAAGTGATGTCTTGTAGTACGTACAACATGTCTCCTCTCTTGCACTGTGGCTACATTTTCCAACACCTAAACAGCCTGAACTCCCCATCACAAATAAGCTCATTTTTTAACCCTCTCTGTGATCACACTTTCTGTTTATTAGGATGAGATAGCGGATATGAAGATGAAACTGAAAACTTCAACACGTCAGCTGGATCAGCTGAAGGAGGAGCTCAAAGACAAAGATGTAGCCCTTGAGAAAGCACATCTAGATCATCAGCATTCAGAGGAGGAGAAGGAATCATTGAAAGTAAGACCCTTTACACATATACCTTCCTACAAAGGAGAGTTGCCATGATTTCACAGAACTGCATTATGTTCTGGTCTGTCGTAGTTTTGTTGTATTTTACTAAACTATTCTGTAATTGAAGCTCAAGACCTCAATACACTTTAGAGATAATAGTTGCACAAATCTTCTGTGTATCTGACAGATTTAATCTCTGCCTATAATTATCAAAAAGTCCTGAACTGTCTGTTGGAAGCTTTAAATCTCTTGGTGACTGAACATTTTTTACTAAAAAGTTCCATTTTGCTTTCAGAAAAGTGGATTTTGAGGATAGCCTGATTCTAGCAAACTTTTTAATATGGATCCTTGTAATTCAACTTCTTATTTTTAAAAACTTCTTTTCTCTCTGCTGTTTTTAAGTGCAACCCCCATTATATTACACTTCACAATGTTGTATTTCTGTGTAACTAGCAAGCATTAGTCTTCTGAGAGTTAGGCAGTGCCTTTTAGTAGGTCCCCCTGCACAGAAAGTTATTTTAATATTGTGATATAAAGCAGGAAGAATCTGTTGTAAATCAAAGGAAATCTGAGCTTGAAGCTCTGGTTCTTCTAAGTGCTGGCTGCAGCCCATCCTTACACAAGCTATTAGATTTGTGGTGATATCTCAACCCAATTTGCTGTGCTCTGGAAAGATTTAAGGAGTTAGTGTCCACAGAAGCTTATTTTTAATCTTCACTAAGCACTAGAGAAAAAAAACAATACCAGGGGAAAAAAATACCCCTCAAAAAACCTGAAAGTCCTCTGTCACTTTTCACAATGTTTTCTTTTGTCACTTTATTGCTTTGCTGCAATGACTTCTTGAGTTTTCAGCCCCTCTCAGCACATTACAGTTATGACAAGATGTCAATGGGGCTTTGTAAAAAGGTGATGAATTTGTGTTCCTGTACCTGATCTGTCTCAGAGTTGTTCTATCAGCGATGGAGAAGTCAAACAACATCTCATTTCCTGTGTGCAGCTTTCTGCCTTAACTAGTCCCCAATTCTGTCTCATCACCTCAGAACTGTCTGCCATTTATTTGACAAATATATGATTGCTACATGGTTTACACACTCAATTACTCACTAGCAAGTTTGTCCATACATTGACATGACATTGCTGACTAGCTGCCGGGCACTGTGGTCTTCTTACCTGAGTGCCACTGCTGAATACTAAAACAGAAGAGAATTCAGAGGGAGCTTATTGGCACAAAAGAAAACAATTATTTGTGTTGCAAGCCAGCCTCCCTTCGTCCTGATTGTGCTGATGTGAAGGAAGTAAGCAAGCTGCTCCTGGAAATAAGTTTAAAGAATGTGCTAAATCATGGAGAACTGGGATTCATAGGAATGAGATTATACAGACACTGGATTTATGCTCATCTCAGATGGCATAAAGGTCTTAAAAATCTGTCATCATGGTAAATGAAACAGAGGACACTTGATCCAGGCTCCATTAAAGCCAGCACAAAGCCATCTTTTGGCTTCAGTTGGCCTTCTTACAGGCTTGCAGATTAGAGTGGTTTGACGGAGCATCTGAATGTTGGAAACAATCTATCTATGGCCCTCCAGATTTGAGCTGCTGGCAAGTCAGGCTTTGTATATTTTTGTAGATGTTTATGTGTATTTTTTTTGTTAGCATTTTCTAGAAGTCTGGATATAAAACCTCTGCCTTGTTATTTCAGCATTCTGTGTTCAGTTATAACTTTTGTAAAACTCATATTTTCTTTTGACCTCTAATACCAGTAAAAAAACCTCTTCACTTAGAGTAATATTTCAGAATCTAAACAAGAATTTAGTTTGAATTTGGTTTGAGATACTGGTATAGGTCCTATATCCATTATTCTTTCTTGCTGACTGTTCTTCAGTTCGTACAAAGCCTCCAAACTGAATTCAAGTGAGCTGTGCTGATTTACAGCCATTTCAGACCTGATCATTTTTCTCCTTGCCAGTAACTGTGTTTATTCATTTACTTTTCTCTTACCTAATGTACACAGACCCTCCTACTGTAGTTTTCAGCATATTTAATCTAACTGAAAATCCTGTTAGCTTGTTGGGCTTTTGTGTGGCTTAAAGTATTTATGTTCTTTACTATACAAGGCAGTTCAGATTTATTTTAACTTAGTGCATTCCAGTGAGGAGATTTGTTTATATAAATGTTTACTGCCAACATCTAATGCCACTTCTTGTTTACAATTCATATTTTTCTGACATAAGGAGACCATAGAATTTTGATATATTAAAAAAAATACTATCCAGCAGTACTGCATGAGCAGTTTTACATTTGTAGACAACTTTTGCACAGTGTTGATTGCATTTCAGTGTGAAGTGGCTTGCATTTTCATTCAGCTGGTGGATTCTGATGAATATCTAACACTGAGATACGTCTCACACATATGGGAAAATGAGAATTTTATTAAAGAAAATAAGAATGGAACAAGCTATTTTATTATGATGATGGAACTGTTTCTGTCTTAAATTGATGTTTTTGCAGGTGCAGCCTTTATCACAGCCTATATCACAGCCTAATTCTTTCAACATTGAATGATGCTTGTTCCCAAAAGGCAGCTTGAACATCATCCTTTATAAGGGCCAGAGCTGTGGCAAAGTCTTTGAGTCAAGGCTTGAAAGTTTTCATATCTATGGAAATGGACTGTGGTCAGCTAGTTCCACCTTGGCTCTAGTTGCATAGCAATGATAGAAACTTCTAATAATCCAAGACCTTATTAGTTTTTATCTAAATGCATGCCTTGAATTATACATTTTGTGACAGTGGGATAGAATGATTGGGCAGTGTTAGTTTGTTAGTGCTGTGCAGTCACTCTAGCAGTACTTTGCTGCTCCTTCACTTCGGAACAACCTTCTTTTCCCAGTCTTCTTCATCTGCACATCCACTAAGCAAAGTGCTATAGCTCTTTAATTTTGCTGTTCCCTGCCTGGTTACCATCTTCTCCACCAATTCTGTTATTCCAGTCTGAAGCCTTTTCTGAGTTGATGTTGATTTTTATTCTACAGTGTAGATTGTTGCCCTTTTCAGCAAGGTGAACTATCCTTTCTCACATCCCAGACTGACTTTAAAATTTGAATAACAACTCCTGAAAAGTTTTCTAAATATGACCTATACACTTTTTAAAAAACTTATTAAATGAGGAATCCCTGAATTACAACTTGAACCACTGTCATAGATAAAAATCCTTTCAAATTTCTATTGTGTATAATACAATCATATTAAAATAGTGTTTACAATATTTCTTTATGGGTCTTCTTGTCCCTTCTATGGGCCTGCTTGTCTTGGTGATTCGTTCTCAAAAACTAACAAGATATGTACATCTCAGGAAGCTAAAAGAATGTATGAAATATTTTTTAAAATCCTAAGTCTTAATTGTAGGTTTGTGTAATGCGAAATTATTACTAAGCACAGTTTACCTGCATTCTTTCTCTCCATCAGGCTGAAGTGGCTCAGATGACAAGACAGGCTCTGGAAACCAAAACATTCATAGAAAATCAGGAGGCAGAAGAGAGAAAACTCCTAAATATCATTGCTGAAGCTGATGCAGAGAGGCTGAAGCACACGAAGGAATTTGACAAGGTAGGAATCTCTAATTTGAGTTTTCAAACACCCTGCATTTTGTTTCCTCATTTGTCCAGTGTATTTTTAAGATGAAGATCCTCAACTACTGTGAACGTGGTACTACTAAAGCTTTATAGTACTTTGAAACCAAAATGTTAAAATACTGAAGTGAACGAAATACGTAGTATATACTGTTCAGGTGGCTGAACCCATATAGGGGATACTATTAGGTTCTTGCCATATTTCTTTTATTAAAAGCAGTGAAACCTCTTAATGCACATGATTTTGACTGATACAAATGTAGTCATGATCCTTGGGGATGGCGTGAAGGAACTGTAGCTGAGCTCACTGCTCTGCCCTGTGCCCTTACAGGTGCTCAGTGAGAGACATGCCCTGGCGACCCAACTTATTCGTCGCAATGATGAAGTGGCTCTGCTCTATGAAAAGATAAAAATCCAGCAGGCCATCCTGAACAGGGGGGAGAGCGAGTACCGGCAGAGGGTGGAGGACATCCGAATTCTCAAGCTGGAGATCAAAAAACTTCGGCGTGAGAAGGGAATACTTGGCAAGAGTGCGGCTAATGTGGAGGAGCTCAGGTAGAAAACCTGATGGAATACATTTCCATAGTGGCTGCAGCCATGATTTTATGTTTGAGACAGAAAACATGTTTTATGCATGGTAAGGATTTGTATCAACAAGCATTATACCTTGGAGAAGGAGGTTGTTTGGTTTGACCTCTAACACAAACTGGATTAAATTTATAAAACAACTTATCAGCAATTAAGAAAATTAAAATATAGGAAGGAGGAAAGAAGACCTCTTGGCCAGAGTTGAAATAGTTTCCATATTTCCCTTGGTACTGTGAATTACTGCCTACAGAATAAACCTGACAGAAATCAGCACAAAAGGTGTTCATAGTTCAGTGAGCTGCTCAGTGGTACAGTGGTACAAGGCTCAGATGAGTGGAACTCCTTTTTTTTAAGCAATCCACAGGGTATGGGGAACACTTGACATATTTATGACAAACTCCTGCACTTTCAGAGCTCTCTCCTTCCAGATTTATATGCAGGCATGCTCTCTTAGAAAGATTTAGTTAAATTTTCATTGAAGGTTGTGTTTCTTTAAAACACAAGTTTAATAGCCTAAGCCTGATTTATCTCCTCCTTCTCTGGCTTAATGCTTCATTTCTTTTTTTAACCCTCCTCCATTAGAGGTGTATTCTTTCCTGATGGTAAACTAATGTCATTTTCTGTAGAATCAGTTTTGGTTTGTAAAGAGAGGCAGTTATGTTTTTAGCAGATAACCATCATTCCAATTCTATGTAGCTACCACAGTTTTGGGCTAGATCTTTAGCTTATCAGTATAATTCCATGCCTTTCAGCAGAACAAATTAACTTCAGTCCGTGGTCAGTCCCATTGACTCCAGTGGAATTATGCCAGTTTGATTTGGTGAAACAGAAAAGAGAACTGGGCACACAACATTAGCAATTGCAGTTTTCATCGACTGACTGCAGACAGGAATAGGATTTGAACTTGCTGCCCAAATACATTCAGCTGAAAGTCTGTTACTGTATTGAAACTCAGTGATGGTATTGAAGTGTAGTGTGATGCATGCCATGATGGGTAGATCAATTCTTCCTAACTGCAGCAGCAATCACATACTTTAATGAAGTCCAAAACCACCATGAAAACTGCCTGTCGAAAGACTCCATATATCACTTGTGCTGCTAATTAGCTTTCTTGATTTGCCAATTGGAGATGTTTTTTCTTCTTCCATAACCTTTTCCAACCTCACAGTTAAAAAAAAGGAATTTTACTCTCTATTGAGCTAAATGTAACTCTGAGCTTAGCAGGAAAAGATTCAGTGGCAGGCACATCGTGATTCCCCACCTCCTTTTGACCTTGGAGGACTTACAGGATCCAATCACTAGAATGATCAGGGTCAGACCATTGCAAAAAGCGCCATTTTCCCCCCTGCTCCTCAACCCCCTATCCCCACCATAAAAGCCTAGTTGTCAAATAATCTTGGTAGTGCTCAAGTAGTTTTAAATTCAGCAACAAGCCACCCCTGAAATTCCTTGAGGAGAGGTAGTAAGAGTAGAAGAAATCAAACTTCAGTTCTGTAAGGAATGGTGTCCGTCTTACTTAGACCCTAGAGTGTGTTTTATATAACAGATTGTATTAGCCAAGTAGATTTAAAAACTTCTTTCGAACACAAACTGTTAGATTCAATACAGGGGTTACTGGATATGACCCATAACTGTTTTGTAGGTTGATGAGCTAACAGTCCTTCTGGCCTTAATGTAAATGGGAAGATGTGAACAGTGAGATCCAGTAGGCTGTGGAGTAGATTCCCCAAGAGTCCCTTTTCTGAGCCATTCTTGATAGAACAAGTGAAGAGGTCTACCTTATGATTCCACCTGTTTAGTGATGTCAATGTTGCAACTTTTTTGCCACTACAGTGTTGCTGTAGTGGCAAAGTGACTCTTTGTGTTTTCCATGTAGTGCTTCCTGTGCACTGTAGTGCACGAAAGAATGATTTGTTAATGTTCATATTAGTGCCTTGGTCACACTGTTATAGTTTCAGTGGGTTATTTTTCTTTTTGTTTTATGCTGGTCTTCAGATTTGAGGTTAATCATATGCAGAAGGAACTGTTAAAGGAACAAACTCGATGCAAAATTTTGGAAGAAGAACTGCAGAAGCCCTTGAAAGTTCACAGATGGAGAAAATTAGAGGTGATGTGTGAGCATTTCATGTTCCCAAAGCCCCTATTACCAAATCAGTGACCCAGCACAAAGCCCATTTCATTTACTGTTAGGCAAATGATGTGGAGGGGCAGGCAGACTGAAATTTCCATGGTGCCAGTGGAATGCTTAACTGCTGAATGGTTTCCTTGCACAATGCAATCAGTGTTATTTTTGTGTCACTTTCTCAATGAAAAATTGCAGAGGCATTTGGAAAGAGACAGTCAAGTGCTAAAGGGAGTAAGAATGCATAAGGTGAATTGAGAAGGGGGTGATTCCTTAACATGGATGATGAGAAAGAGGATGATGGGGGAAAGATACAACCCTACCCTCACCAATTAGGGAGATGTATATGGGAAGAAAGCCAGAATTTGGAAGGGTCATAGAATAGGTAGACTAGAGAATGGACAGACATGAAGTCAGAAGATAAATTACATCTCTGAGAAAAGGAAGAGGCCTGCACATAAACAGCAGTGGGCTCCCAAAGATAGTCATTCCAGGTAATGTGAGTTCAACTGTTCTACATAAACAGCTAATCTAAATTTTCACACAATTTGAACCTGCCAAGTGAAGGGGAAAAATAAAAAATCCATCAAGCATAGACCAAATATATGAACATCAGTTGGCATCACTGGATATTTTTGATGTAAGTCAGAGCCATCTGAGATTCCACTCTTGCATGGGTTTCTGATCTGATGCCAGCTTGGGTTGCTTAGCTGCTCTAATAATGAGTGGTAACATGCTCAGTCCCTACAGAAACAAGGCTGAATATTTTGACTGTGCTTACTAACAGAATAGTTACTCTTTCCATACTGAGCTTAAGTTGAACAATGTGACTAGCTTTTCACATGGAAGGGAGATGAACTAGGTTAAACATGTGTAGGTACGAACTCCAGCACTACCTTGTAACAAAGAAAAATCAGGCCAGTCAAAACATCCAATTTTGGGAAAATGAATGTATGAAGAGAATGATAATGGGAAATCATGTCTTTCCATTCTAGTTTACTGGTTTGTATTTGGAACACAGAAAGGCCAGCAGATGGCAAGATCCATGTGAAATAATCTTGATGGGGTTTTGGTTCAATTCCTAATGAAGAAACACCCTCATATCACTATAGTTGTCACAATTGGCACTATGTTTGGGCAGCACTATAAAAAAATCAAGGTCTGAGTGGATCATGAAGACTGATCTACTTTTTAGCCTTGTTTCTCAGGAAGTGATGTTGTGTTTTGAGTGCTGTGTGCATATCTGTGTTAGTGTCCTAGTTACACTTGAATTGATTAGTCAATTTAGATAAAATCAGACAAAAGATTAGGAGCAATGAGATACCAAGTTCCTTATAAGCTCAAGCAGATATATAGAGATCAGGACTTTATTGAAGCCTTTACTGCAGTATGAGTTTAATCCTTATGAGACACCACATGAGAGCAGAGAAACCAGATGGGAGAGAGGTGTTATGAATCCCTGAATGGGGAAAAGCTTCAATCAGAGTTTGCCCTTCAGTAAAAGATCCAACAAGAAGATATGAAGTAGTAGCCAGCTTTGCTGGCTGCTCCTCACAGAATTACTACTTTGCTCCTTAGAGCGTCCTCCAGAATCAATCTGTGACAAAAGAATGAGAAGAGACAGAGAGACAGACATCTACTAGGTCCTGGTCTTTATGGGCTATGTAGATAGAGGGCAGCAGTAAGTGTATACACTGTCACCATTTTTTCCACTTCATTCCATTGAAGAATGAGATTTCACATGTATGGACACTTTAGAGCCTCATAATTCATCAATGTACCCCACAAATTTGTTCCTCTTAACTTCTCAACCTGTTTCGAGACTATATTGCAGTTACTCTTTCTTTTGTTCAAAGAAACTGTTGAGGTTCTTAAACAGTGGAAAGTACTTGCACTGCTCTTCATTTGTCAGTGGGCAGTTCCAGTTGCTGCTAACATTGATACATAAGGTTTCAGGGCTGCTTGTATGCATGCAATTTGAAAAAAAGCCCAAACACTTGCACCCCTCCCCTTTTATATTTATTACTTTTGAACACTTAGATATTATGATTTTCATTTGCAAACAAGAAACCCTAACTTGTTATCATGTATAATTTTTGAGAGTTCTTTGCTCTTTTCTAGGCCAGCGACCCCACTGCCTATGAGCTGATTCAGAAAGTACAGAGACTACAGAAGAGGCTTATAAGCAAGACAAGTGAAGTGATAGAGAAAGAATTTCTCCTTCAGGTACTGCAGCATCATTATTTTGTTGCATCTTATTAACGTATTTGACTCACCCTGCATTCTCTGTTTACTGACATGCTTCCTGAATGTTATTTAGATGCATGACTTTGAATTTCTTTTGCATGCCCTTTAGACAGCTATAGATGGCAGCACTGACTTGCTGAAAGAGAACAAGCAGCATCTGATTAGTTGGTTTTTATATTCTGATTACTGATACCTGGACAACTCTGGAAAATACAATTAAAGGTTGGCTTTTGTTTATTCATGTCATAGATTCATCTTCAAGTCAGTCTTAGACTTTTTGAAAGGCTTTTTTTTCATCCTCTTAAACAAGACTCTTATGACCAGACCATGAAGGAAAGTCCCTGTTTGATACAATTTGTGCTTACCTTGGCTTTTGGCAGAAGAAATCCTACAGAGTTTGTGTGATTTAGATATGCTGCTGTCTGGGCCTGTTTGATTTCAGGGTTTCTGTGCTGAACTTTGCCAAGAAATAATTTTTGTGGTAGCTTATCTTTTTTAACTGTCCCTTAACCCCAATGATACCAGTAAGATTTATGTTGTAGGATGGAGGAGAGACTGTATTCCTGTATTGCAAACATTGCTATAAAATGTAAAAAAAAGGATTCTTTTGGCTTTAACTATAGGTGTAAAACTGGAAATCTGTCTCCTCCTCTCTGGTGACTGTAGGAATAGCTATGGTTTACCAGCTCTAGACATGATTTTAAAATCTTGGTCTTAAATACACTAATAGTCTTGATGCCTGTGTTGGGTATCACTCGTGTAGAGTTGAATGTGACCTGAATCTCCCTCTGTCTTGAGAAAAAGCTCAGCAGATGTTATCAAGGCATGGTTTGTCTCTGTTTTTTGTTTCATAGGAAAAAATAGATCTGCAATTTCCTTTGAAGGTAATGTATGGTGTATTGTGCCTTTGCTTGGAAAAATGTGATCTTTGTTTCATAGCACTGAAACGCTGTCAGTGACATAGTTATCTTAAAATGTAGCAAAAATAGCTGCAAATTTACTGTGCTTTACCCAAGGACAAACCCAATTCTGTTAGATTTTTACATAGTCTCTATTGAGTATCTTGCCTTATCCTTAGTATGTTCCTATTTTGCTATTATCCTTATTTTCAGCTGAAGAACTGAGAAATAGAGGTATTAAGTTGCCTGCCCAAGAAAATCTTTGAAATACTGGGTTTTTGAGCCCACATTGCTGTATTAGCCTTTGATACAATCTTTCTGTCTATACTACAGTCCTTCTTTGGTGACTCTATGTTTTTTTATTATTTTCTGAGATTTGAGACAGGGTTTGGCTATATAAAATTGAATTATTATAGCTAGAATTGTTAATGAGTTCCTTTGCATCCTCAATTCAGGCACCAATTTCCTGTGCAACAATGCTGAAATTATTGTTAGTCTCTCCAAGGGACAGCATTAAAGGCCAAAAATATCATGCTCCAAATTGTGTTCAAGGATTTACCATGCACATTTCTGAGCTCTTTTCTGTTTTTCCACAGTTTGAGTCCTCCACAATGACTGATGTAGGGCTCTTTCCTAGCAGTGTTTGGGTAATGAGAGGTAACCAGAGATGCAGCAAACCCCCCAGCTCATTTCCTTGGAGGGCTATATGTCCTACTGGATCGGTCACTGGCGTAGGGCTCGACAGTTCAGTGCACTAGCTGAGCTGTTTCTACTAAGTGTCTGGATAACCTCGTACAAGTCATTTGTTGTTCTTTGAACTGGTTTTCCTTGGTATAAGGATAATACCTGTTTTGTGAAATGGTACCCTGTTACTCACTGAAACAATGAGCTGTGTGTCCCTATTCAAAAGATAGCATAAGGTTTGATGCTGACTGAACTTTAGATTTATGGGAAACAGCAGCAATTTAGCTCCCATTTCTGGAATTTTTAATTTTTTCCCCTCAATATAATTTGTTTTGCTTTGTGAGTTCTTCTCTCTTTTTAAAAATCCTGGTAGGTCTCCTCGTGCTTAAAGGCATTCAACATCTTCTTTTTATGTGTCTCTCCTGGAAGTCAGCTCAGTTCAGTTCAGATGCTGTTCATCTGTAGAAATGGGGGAATTGCTGATGACTTGTCCAGTCGCTGGTTGGTGTTAGATCCCCCACATTCACAGTCAGAGACTGCAGGAGCTGAGGGATGCAAACTTAATTCAGAGAGCTACTGCTTTCCTCATGTTGTGTTTGCTTGCCTAAGTCACACCTCTTCACTCCCGGTTATCTCCATCCACATCTTGCCCTGTGACCAGGGCACAGCCGTTGTGTGTATCTGCTTTAAAGTGGTCTTAATCTCTTGCTTGCCATACATAATCTTTTTTCACATGTGTGTGGCCACCATGCTAGAAAATAGGATACCTGTTTAAGGGGAAGCTTGTGAGTGTCTGTGTCCATGATTTCTGTGTGTGCATATTATATGACAAACTCCCTTGCATCAAAGTGTAGCAATAAAATAGAGTGCAAAAAAACTTGGTGGATTGAATATTGTGTATTAAAAACATCTTTGGAGTTAGCAATAACCCATGTCTGGAGATGGTTGAGCCTGGTGTCAGCAACCTGCAGTTTGATTTGTAGGGTATTCACCTTGCTGCATACTCATACAGAGCCATAATGTTTGTGTAAGGGAAAAATAATTCTATTTGTATTGTATGTACTGTAGTTCTGTCTTCTGACTGTTACTTTTTTTTTTTTTTTTGGTAAATGGTCTTTTAAATAAAAGCTGGTTTATGCAGGGAACAAGGTTTCAGCTGGATATATAAATGGAAATTTTTGCTAAGTAAGTATCACAGTATATAGATGCAGGTAGAGAAGCATCTGCTTACTTTTCCTGCTCTTGATGTGTATTTAATCATATCCTTTTTATTAGCTTTTTCATTATTTCTCACCTGTTAGTTGTTTAAAAATTAGGAAGCTGTAGAAGCAAGCTACAGTCTGTGCTATGTGATTAAAATAATGATTCCCTATGTTTGAGTCAGAATATTTGGATTGCTGACAGTACAGGAAAAAACCCAGCTTGACTCTAAATCTCATACTAAAACATCTCTTAGCTGGTCATCAGAGCACATTTTTTGGATCAGATGTGCTGAGAGGTAGTGAATATGCAACATGGTGAATGGTGGGTTTTGCTAGAACAACTTTCATAGTTGAACACTCTAATAAAGGTGTAAAAAGATATCATGTGTCATAGAAATTATTAACTCTTTTCTTATTTTTCTTTGATTTATTGGTGCCCTGTAGGTACAGCATCTTGTGTTATAAGCTATCAGCTCTCGTACACCAAGTAAGTGTGGACATCCCGAGATGCTACTTTGAAGAGTAGCTGCAGATCAGATGGTCATACTTTCTCCTTTAGCTCAGGCATTCTTACAGTTGTGAGCTGCTGTGCTGATGAAAAAGGCTGTCCTAAAAATCAGATCCAAACCCAAGGTCTTGAATACTTATGGTCTATAAAAATCCAGTGGCATTTTTGGAACACATAGGAAATGTTACTTCAGCGTTAGCCAGCTCTCATGTTTGAGTTATTACCTTCCTTCTGAATTTGTGCAGGTGAGATGGAGCATTTTTTGGTTCTTTTCTAAACTGTTGAGGAATATTGCAGGGCATTGTGGAGAAGTATGTTGTGTGTTAACCAAGGGATCTGAGTGATGGGTGAAAATCTTTGTGAACACATGTAGGATGAACAACACACATTGTAAGGCCATAAGGTATAATTATTAATAAACAGGAGTGCTCTGCTGAACAAATCCTGACTGCAAAAAATCAGTTGCTCACTTTGCATGTGGGGCAAATCCCTCACATGACTGAAGCTCTGCAGCTCTGCTGTGTACTGAGCAGTGATGTGGTAAACTCGCAGTGGAATGTATTACCTTGTTAGGATTGTGATTAGTGTGGTTTTAGGAACTTATCCCATTAAAAGTGAATTATGCACTGCCTTATTTGTTTCAAATGTAGTTCTTTCTCTTCAGAGTGAGCTGTTCTAATTTGATTTTATGTCTGACTGAGCAGAATTTTATTCAGCTGCATGTCTTGGAATGGCTAACCGTAAAGATTCACATTATATGTCAGTTACTTCTTTTGTCAGTCATCTCAGAAGATTGTTCATAAATGTAAAAAAGAATTGCAACCTAGATTATTTGTGCAGGGAGGCAGAGGCAAATGTGTCTTATTTAATGCTTGCATGTGATAGTGAAAGCATTGCTTTTCCCTATATATATATATATATATATTTATAATCACTATTGTTTAATTGCCAGCAATCAAAGCCCAGGACTGGGCAGTCAAGATGCAATGCTTCCAGACTGTTAGTGTCTTCAGCTCATAGTTTCTAAAAGTGCCAGGGCAAAAGGCATGATTAGCTCATGTATGTGACTCAGAGATTACAGCACCCACATGTCCTTGTATTGAGCCAAGTTTTGAGCTAAGTTTCAATCCCTCAGAGAACTGACTGTCCCACTGTCAGAGAGTAGGAGGAGTAGAAGGGATGCTGCTATCTGCAGCAGAGGTCCATTTCAGGTATTGTGAGATACAGGGAGGGGAGAGCAAGAGATTATCTGTGACCTTGGGCAGGTTACTTAGCTTTTGCATGCCTCATATCAAGTAAAAAGGGAATAAAATAATTTCCATTCTTATAGTGGTGTGTGAATGAATATATTACATACATGACTCAATTCAGTAGCTAAAAACTCAAAATAGGCAGATGTTTTATTTAATTTGTGCTAACTTGGTAATAGAGCTATTCTGTCCAATTTGAGGTGCTTGTTGCTATAGTGTCTGAACATATACACAACCATCTTTATTTCTCAGATCTGGTACTATAGTTTCATAAAGAAATCTGCTTTTAGAACAGTGTGTTACCACGTGGGTTTATGCAGGCTGGCAGCTACTGAAATCAAAGTTTTCTCCCAAGAAATGAAGGAACTTTGGGATTTGCTTACCTGTATTTGTTATACAGTTCCCCCCCCCCATTTATTACGTAAAATACAATTTTTTTCAATCTTGTACAATTTTTTTCAGCCTAATTTATGAGAACCTAGTCCTTCTGAAATTCTCTACCTTGAGAGTTTCATGAGGCATTCTTCTGCTAGGTTATTCATTGCTCTCATAGTGCTCGAGTAGCTTCCATTGTACAGCACATAATACAGAAATGTGTGCTCAAATGCTGAGTAAGAGAGTTTCTCATCTGCCAGCCTGCTAGGAAAAAAAGAAGAGAATACTCTCCTATCACCTACCCTTATTTTGGTACTCTTAAGGCCCAGATCAGTTTTATCTAAGATTTTATCTTTACATCTTCAACATGGCTGATATCTACTTTACCCTCTCAAATTCTCAAATTTACAAATTTTTGGTGCCCAGTGTAGATTCTGCTTGGATTTGAGAGTATAAGCTACTTGCATGTTACATGTAGGGTAGCTAGTCTGAGTTGGAGAGTTTTTTCTCAAAAGTTAGTTTTGTCTATTTTCGTAAAAATAACTGCAATTCACTTCGGGAAACTAATGACTGTAGAATCCCTGAAAGTCTCTTTTGACTTGCCCATTATTGTTTCTCTCTCATCTTGCTTTTAGAGAAATTTCAGCAGAGGTAGTTTGGGAGAGTGCTTTGTATGCACTGAAACTTACAGGTGAACTGCAAAATCCACTGCAAAATACAATCCTTTCTTTACTGCTCCTTTATCATTTATATATGAAGTCAGCTTTTTGAAGGGATTTTTCTGTCCAAAAATGAAAAGGGAAATTTTCTTTTTAGCTTTTTATACTGTACTAGGACTTGGCTTTTTTCTATCTCTATTTCCTAGAGGATTTGACTTCCTCTGGAAGCACTGGATTAATGCCCTATCTTGCAGCTCAGGCTAGTGGTTCTCTCAGCCCTCAATTAAAGGGGTGAGTATATTGAGCTTTAGGCCTTTTCTGTGCTTAAAAAGCACCATTCCTACTAGCAAAAAAGTCGCTTTTCTGATTTAGCTTATACCACCTCTTGAATGGGAGAAGACTTTCTTGCCAGTAAAATTGCATCTAATTGCATAGCCAGTAGCTGGCATAGCCATGTCAGCACAAAGAAATTGCACCACTAACTGAATGGAAATTGGCCAGAGATGTCAAAAATCACAAGAAAGAGTTTTTCAGGTGTGTAAACAACAAACAGAAACAGAAGGAAAATGTTACCCCACTGTTAGACAGGAGAAGTGAAATAGTCAACAACAACCCTGAAAAGGCGTGAAGTTCCACAAAGGCAAGTGTAAGGTCCTACAGCTGGGAAATGTAATCCAGGAGTGCAGCACAGGCTGGGATCTACCTGGATGGGGAGCAGCTCTGTGGAAAGGGACCTGGTAGCCAACAAGCTCAGTATGAGTGAACAGTTTGCTGCTGCAGCAAAGAAAGGCAGCAGGATGCTGGGTTGCATAAAGAAAGGCATCACCAGCAGAGTTTATCCCACTCTACTCAGCACATTTCAGGCCACACATGGAATACTATGTTCAGTTTTTGTCCCTCTTATGTAAAAAAGATGTGAACAGGCTGGAGGGGTTCCAGAGAAGGTCCACAAAGATGATCAAAGGACAGGGAAGCTTGATATGGGAGAAAAGACAGAGAGAACTGGATTTGTTTGGCCTTGAAAGAAAATGTCTTAGAGGAAACCTTATAACTATGTTCCAGTATTTAAAGGATGGCCAAAAAAAAGATGAAGACTCTCCTTTTACAAGGAGCCACATGGAAAAGACAGTCTTATCTAGATGGTGCTTTTGCCAAGAAAGACTGGACCAGATGATCCTTGAGGTCCCCTTGCAACCTGATGTTCAATGATTCAGAGGTTTAAAAGGTGCCAATTGAAGATCTAATCCCAAAGCCCTTGCATGAGAGGTCCCATTAAAGGGACAACAGATTTACTGTTTGTACTCATATATGTATACTGGCAGCAGTATAAGCAAATGAGAGTGAAAGGAAGGTTGAACTGTATGATCTTTGAGGGTCACTTCCAAACTGCCAAAACTTCTAACTGTTGATGAAATGGTTCCTAACATGAAAAAAAGCAGAAAAATGCTTTTCTATCCTTGTAAAAACCTAAGTATTATCATGTACCTTAAGGAAGCGAGAGAGAGAGCAAGCAGTACCTGGTGGAGTGTGGGTTTTGAGTTTATGGCTCTAGTTCTAAGCTGGATTTCAAGATATTCAAAATAAGAATTTCAAGGGATTTGTATTGAAATATAGAAATAAGAAATACAGTAAGCCCTAACATTTACTTTTTGGCTTTCAGCAGGCTATGAATCATAAAGAAAAAGTTTACTTCCCCAGTGTCATGAAGAACTAGGCACTGCTGTGTCAAAGGCACACTGTAAGAGTTCCCTGGATTTAGAGTTAAGACTAAAGACAGTTTCTGGTTTTTTTTTTTTTAAATGAAAATATAATTCATGCCTATGAACTCTGAATATAACCCAGTTTTAATTAGTGATTAATGAAAAATATCTTACTATCAGCTCAATACTGTGATGCACAGCAGTCTGCTGAGTTCGTGCCATCAAATTGATTTCAGTCTGGTATCTTGAAACTTATTTGAACTTCTTTGAACAGTCTCCAATGCAGTGTAAAGTGACATATGGAGGTATCTAATGCATTGAGTCATCCTTCAGGACTACTTTTCAGATTCTTTCCTTCTTGTGCCATTGTTTTATTTTCCTTTTGTTGTGTTTGAAAGTTTCTCTGCTGAAGTAGGATTTTGACTGGGGATTTTAGCTTTGGCTGTAAGTGAAAATGTTTTCTATTTTAGTATTGGTTTTAAGTTGAAGGATTAATGTCTTTTAGTGATTCTATGCCTGGCATGATGATTTTTCCATACAATTAGAATTTCTCTAGTGCCTTTTTTTTCTGACACTGGTAATTCTTTTTCAATTAAGTTAATTATTAATTTTTTTAAAAACAGATTGTGTAGCCAGTAGGGTCCTGTGACTAGGGTAGAACCACTCCCACTGAGCCAGTTGTGGGATCATTGTGTTAATTCTTAGTGCAATTTACCAGGACTCATATGCAATCCTGTGATGATGTAATAAATATTATCATATCTCAAAAACAGGAAAGATATGAGTCACCTGTGTGAAGGTCTATTGAGGGCCTACATATCTACCTGAAAGTTTTGTGAATGCCTTAATAGTTCATAAGGTATTTGAGGGATGTTCTGTTCTTGCCCAGGATCTCCTCAGAAAGGATTTATTTTCTCTTTCTGCATATTTTGAATGCACTTCTTGGCGCATTAGTTTATTTTAGCCCTTCTAATCTCAGTCCATCTTGAATTAGAAGATGTTCTATGCTATAGAAACTTACAGCATGATAAACTACTCTTAAAAACATGCTGACATTTAGATTCTTTCCCTCCTCCCACATATGTTGCAATTCAAAGGGAATAGAATAAAGTCTTCCCAGGAAAACAGACTTTTTTTCTTTTTCTGGGTATGTTTGTTTAAACACGGTTTTTCAAAAACAGGTGGGAAAGATGCTGATTGCATCAATGTCACCAGGTGAAGATAATTGGCCACACTTTAGAGTGAGAAAATAATTTTTCAATAAAAATAGTGCAAATATTTCTGAGACTGAGAAATGGGAAGCAATCATATTACTTAGTGATCAAAAAAAACATTTTTGGGGAATAATTTTCTTAGTGGAAGAGTTTAATTTTTATTGAGTCTTCGTGGAACTACACTGAACTATGCTGCCCTCATAAACAAAACAGATTTCCCATGATAAATGGTTTTGGACAGAAACAAGGTGCAAATTTATTTCAGCAATTGGAAGAAAACAGATCAAAATAACTTCTGGGGGTCTGCACCAATTTTAGCTCCTCTAATGACATCTTAGTCAGAAGTATTCAGATGCCATTTAAAAAGATGAGGAACTCACAGGCGGAGTAAAAATCCCTTAGGGTTTATAGGTGGCAAATGTACATGAATGCTTAGTCTGTTTTACAAGTTTTTTAGGAGAATTGATCTATATACTTTACTTTGAGCTTGAAAGAGAACTCTGATGGGTCATCAGATGCCATCCCTCCATGTCATGCAAGATTGATTTAATTACACAAATACTCTCCTTGACAGATAAATGTCAAGTATAGATTTGTTTGCTGCACTCTAATGTATGTGCTCCCAGTCCATGAAGTTAAGTATGTGTGAAGAAATTGTTGGCTTCAAGTACATTGTGGTTTATGGTTGTGAGTTTTCTCCCACACTTCTAACCCGCTGGTGGAGTCAAGCCCTGGTATTTCTGCAAAGCAAGGAGCAGGTGTATTGTCTTATTCAGTTGGTGATCCTGGAGAACTATGTCATTTCTGAGTATCTTCAAGGAGTTTTAGTGAACTTTGGCAATCCATGTAGCAGCTCTTTTTGTCCAGAACTCTTGTAGAATGAGAAGGGGATCACTGCCCTTGCTGGTAGCAACACTTCAGCCTGTGTACATTAAAAAAAAATAGCATTCAGATACTGAAATTAGGAGTTCATATAGTCAGAATTTCACATAGCTTCAACATTAGTTTGCTAGAATAAAGCTTGGGTAAAAAGATCAGGAATTGTTCCAGTAAATAACAAATAACTGAAAACAAACTTGTTTACTCCTCATTCCTGTGTTCAGCATGTAGCTGGGAAGGAAATAAATCTGCTGTGCACCCCAGGGTAAAGTATATTAATCAACCAGTTATCTCATTAAGGGAAAATAAATGAGTCTCTGTGCTGACTGAATACATTGCAGTACACAAACTTTGCAGTGCTCTCAGCAATCCGATACTGACTGTCAGCCATCCAGAAGCTGCTGGAGAAGTTAAAATACTGAAGGAGCGTGACAGCAGTGTAGCAATATGTTCACAAGCCCATGTTATGTAGTGTGGCCCAGAGCCAGGTGTACCTCTTTTTGTTCAGGTGTACCCTTTGGCAGGTGTTCTTCCTTTAAGGCAAGGGTGTACTGCTCTTCCCTCAGCAGCAAAATATGGACAATCTACAGCATCCCATTCAGTGATGGATTATTATTTTGTATGACAGCTGCAATAACAACAACAAAACCCCACAAAAAAAGGGTGATTCCACAGGGAAAGACTAGATTTTGTCTATTCCAGTTCACTTATTTTCATACTTACAGGAGTGTGAATGGTCTTCTTGTTGAGAGAACACATGCAGAAAGATGCTGCAGGCTAAGGCTGTTTTGCAGCAGTTTAGAGGCAGGCAGAGTCAACAGTGTTTGGTTGGGTTTTTTTAGGAAGGGAGCTTAAAATTGGACACATGAGGACACAAATAGGTGTAGAAAGAACCCCATTTGTCCATTCTTCTCTTGAGACATCCAGAGATGTGCTGCCGAGCGCATGGCAGTCATGAACCTCACGTAGGGAGACTCTGCCAAGTAGGGTGCATCAGTCAGCCAGTTGCTCCACATCTTCTAGGCTCAGAGCTGGTCTTCTCATGCCTATCTTAATAGATATACCAGTAATCTTAAACAGGGGATGGCACACTTGGGCACTGCAGTTGTCTTTACATGGACATTAGGATTCACTGTCTTTCCCCTTCCTTTATTCCTCTTTCTGTTTCTTTGAATTTTAAGGAGCAGGCAAAGGGAGCTGAAACAGAACTCCTCAAAGGATAGCAGAGGCTCAGCTCTAATTACAGTGAGTCTGAAGGAAGCCATGCATTAAAACATTCATGATTTCAGAATTGCTGTGTGTGTTTCTTAGATGTACTGTTATTTCTTAATAGGTTCCAAAGTGTAACAGGGGACCGGTCTTTCTTCCCTGAGGTACTTGGCATATGCAGGGAAACTCTGCCACCCTGTCAAAAAGATGTATGTAGGCTTTACTGCCTTGTTAGACAGGTATTTGTAGATTTAAGTGGTAACTTGACTTTGAGACAGCTGTTCAGAAGTAGCAATTGCAGAACACCAAAGGACTTGAAGCAAAGTGCTCTCATCTTTCAGGGAAATCTATGAGTTTAAGTCATGCAGGTGATTAAAGAGATGTAGGTGCCTAACTTACAAATAGGTATTTCTAGAAGGAGCTCTGCAATTTCTCTGACCCTTTGAGGTCATCTGTCAGATCAGTCTGAAGTGAGAGCAGAAGCTGAGTCTGCTGGGAATCCCCATCCCAAGCCTCCACCTGCAGGAACAGCTCATTATTATCAATAGAGCTGTGATAATTCTCCTTTGATTCATCTGATATTTTAAAGATCTAAAGGGCTATTGAATAGCTAAATTACATGCTGTTACACTGACATTATAATACAAAGGTTTTAGGTCAAATAGTCCAGATTTGAAGAAGAGACTTAATTTTCTTTTGCTTGAAACCCTGTATAAAGTCATTATTGTACAGTAAAAGGTTCCCCATTGTTTGCTTTGTAGACTATTCACTTAGAATATTTAAATTGCTGATAAGATTCGTATCAACTTCCGAATCTCCTCCAGGACACTTCAAGACAAACTCCTACTAGAATGTGAAACAAAGGTTTGTTTAGAGCTCTCTTCAACCCAGCTGTCAAGCTGCAGGCACTGTGGAAATAGCTGGAATATTTACATCAATCCATGTCATTGTCAGGGGTAATTCTCACTTTCGAGGAACAGCTCCCTTTTCTTTTGTGTGCATATGTGTGTATGTTTCTGCTCACACATATAGAGCAGGAGATAATTAATTGATCATATTCTGCAATGTAAAGTATATCACTGTGATTAAAAGAGCTACTCTGATTAACGATTTTATAAACTCTTGTGTAATGTCCATAGTGAAAAGAGAAATGCAGCTGTTATTTCAGCAAGACACATCCATGACATTTTCTTCTGATAGATTGGCAGAGTTCAGAAGCTGAACGGAGATGAGTATATGTAACATATTTGTTTGTTCATTGGGGTAAAAACCCTGTTTTCCCACAATCTTTCTAAGAAGGATCCAATAGTAACAGTACCTAGCAATAATAATAATAAAAATAGTAAGAAGTTAGAGTTGCACTTCTGCTGGAAATGTTCATACTTTGTTGTTCCTGGAAGATGGTAATAGAGCAGCATTCAGCTTCTGCTGTTGCAAAAAAAGAGGCAAGGGTGAAGACTTAGAAGATGCTCCAAGGTGTTTTTTCCTGTCTCATTAACATGTTTTGAAAATGCCAGTCAATTTGGTGCAGTTTGGTTTGTGTCAGAGGAGACAGATTTGCTCTGGAGAAGTATTATTATCAGAGGTATGAGTTACAAGACAGATTTATTTTAACTACATCTTGAGTGGTACAGATGTCACCAAAGATGGGATTATCCCAGCCTTTCCTTCAGCTGTGAAGATCTTACATAGTTACAACATTGCTTTCTCCACCTCACTAATTAAAATAAGGATTTTTAGCTGAGCTGAGCGTTTTGAGGTTTGCTGCCATACACTACATTGCACACTTTTGCACTACATCTTTGTCTTGTTGGGTTTTTTTCTTTTGCTCAGTTGCTGGAGACAGGAGCTGACATAAATGAGATTTACTCTGAGTCAAAGGCTTTTGGATTTTTGTGTGTGTGTTTGTTTGAATGATTTGTGTGATAGAAAGTTTTTTGTGCAAAATAGGATTTTTGTGGATCTGGTGGAAAAGGCTGTTGAGATGCTGCTATGCCAGGTAAATTTATTGAATTATCTACTTGGAAAGACAATCTGATAAAAAGGAGGAAGTTGGGACTTCAGGGCCTATTTCTGCTGTGAATACATCTTCATTAAATGTATGGTTGTCCATTGTCTCTGGCTCAGAATGAAACCCTGGTCTAATTAACAAGATGAATCATTTCAGGAGTTTCCTGGTGTCATGGTGAGGGACAGGATGACATAGAGTCACATCTTTAGAGCTAATGCCAAATACCATGGTCTATTCCAGCCTGGAACTGATGACTGCCTCCCACTCCCTGTCTAAGCAGTGAATGCCTTGCTGTCACTTTGGGAAATGTGTCTGATGGTGCTGATGGTTCTTCTCACTGGGAAAAACAAATCAGGCTGTTCTGGTCAGCAGCAATAGCTTCTTCTGAAGTAGGATTTTGCTGGCAAAAGTGATTCTTCTGCTGTAGACTGAGCAAACTTGTGACCACTTGATCCTGGAGAATCAACTGAAATTTGCCAAGCATGAGCCAGTCTTCTGCAGAAGAAAATTATTTTTTCTCAATTTGCTGTAGAGAAAACAGGCCAGGAGAAATACTGAATATGGCTGAGACAACACCTAGTTAAATTTAGGGGAAAGCACCACTCACTTCCACACCTTCCCCCTCCAAATTAGTGGGTGAGAGACTTAGAGATGAAGAAACTTTTTGTCATGGCCGAGCCTACGGTGGATCTGTGAGCTCCTCAGAAATCCCCTGAAAACAAATCTAAGACAGGAAGGACTATTCTAAAAATAATTTGTAGTTTTATTTACACAATTTTTACAACAGGTATTCACTGAGGTGCTGAAATTCTCTTTGGAATGACTGAAATTTGACTGCAACCCTCAATCTGAGTGTCCCTGCCTGCCCTACATACACAAAATGCATGTGCCAACATCTCTGCACCATCACCTTGTCTTATTTTATGTCATAAATCAGTGAATCTTATTGACTCAATTATTATGAGCTCAATCCTACAGTCAAACACCTGCTGAATTCCGTGGGAATTTCACTGTGGAAGGATTATGTAAAAAAGCTTTGTTACTGGCCTAGACCTGATCTGAACTCATGTACATTACTCTTACCAGTGAAGGCTTAACACCATGGAGTTACAGAGAGATGTGATGGATCTTCCTTCCCCTCCCCAAGGAGAAGTGTTGTGTCTTGCAGTGTGTTTGTGACTCCAAGTTCCTTTAATCTCAAAACTGCATAACTCTGGCAAGATGTATGTTGTGATTGCAGCCTGGTGTGAGGACAGAGGGAAGTGTGAGGGGAGGCAGTCTGGGACAAGCCAAAGAAAGCCAATCATAATGGATTGACTCTATTATAGAAAACAAAATTTTTCTTTATTAACTTGTGCTGATTTTTTGGGGGGGCATTTCTGATTTCTTATGTGTAGAGATAAAAGTAACTGCTGTGAGTAATGTATTTTTGGTGGTAGAACCACATGTACCATGCGACTCACTTAGATTTACTCTGGTGGTTGCTGTTCTAAAATTAATTGAAATTAATTTATTTTTATTTTTTTTCCATGCTAAGGTTAAATGTTAGAAATTCTAGGAATGCCAACCTGTGAATACAAACTTCTGCTGATGAGGAAAGAAGTATCCAGGATTTTCTTTTAATGTTTTGCTGACATATGGTGCTTCTAACCCAGTGAAAAATTAATTGACTAAATGTAAAAGAGATGGACAGTGCTTAGCAAGGAAGGACAGGATATGCATTATAAGACATCTGGTTGGATTAGGGAGACAATATGCATTGGACAGCTAACGAGTCTCTGTTGCATAAGATAGATTCTCCTTATAATAGAATTGCACACTTTGTCTCTAAATGAGATTATTATACACACCATTGCACAATGTTTGAAGAGCTTATTTGGCCATTGTAGAGGGTTAGGAGAGAAAAAAATTGGAAAACAATTGTACATAAGACCTTCAATCCATCTACTGCTCCATATTTATCCAAATTACCATTACACTCTTCCAAAATACAAATCTATGATACATTCAGGGGTGAAATGTTAATACTGACCAGTCAGATTTTGACAAGATGTATTTTTCTTTTGCTGTTGTTTTTACCTTGCAGTAAAATCTTACTTCCTCAGAAAGAAAAGCTGATAGTGGAAACCACTTGTTGTGGCATAACAACTGTCTACTCAGAATGAATCATGAATTTAATTTTTGCCACTATGCAAATTTCAGTCCGAGTCTCAGGGGCTTTGATTTTTCCAGAGATAAAGTATGCACAGCTTCATTTATAAGAAACTCTTCCTCAGTAATGTTCAGAGTTTAAGGACAATGCTTGTGAAAGTAATGTATGATTTCAAGTGATTCTGGTTTTGGGTCCCAGCTTGTGGCCATTGTAGTGCATGGTTCTCAGAAAATGATGAGGTTTAAAAACTCCAGACTCCTTATGCTCTTGAAGACTGGGCACCTAAAATTTTACATCTTCAAAATTGCAAGCCACTTCTGAAAATCCTGGCTCAACTATTGAGCAGGAGCAAATGTTGCAGTTCTAGATGACGTGGAGGTACCATTTCCCACGTCAACGGAAGAATTCTGCAGTAAGAGTTGTAGATGGAGCTTAAAAAAAGACAACTAAAAGGGTTTTTGCCAAATCCAGTGTAAATAATTGCCTATCCTACCTCCTTCTTGGCATTTTTGTCTTCCTTGGTTAAATCTTTTGTCTGCTAGTCTCCTTTTTAATTTTAGCTCTCCAGGTACCAGAAGAGGATGTGATCTTACTAAATAATGTTAAATAATATTGATCTTAGTTTGACAGGGTAGATACTAAAACTATTGCAATGTGCAAATCTATGAAGGTGGCTTTGTTCACAGCTTTATTCCTCAGAGTGAAAATAAGTACATCCTCAAAACACAACTGAAAGCTGCATTTCAGTACAGAGAGCTGTAAGTGGGTCCATGGTGTGGTTTCTGTTCAGGCATGACTATATCCAATTCCCACAAGTATTACTGTTCCAACATAAAGGAAGAGGAGACACATGATGAAATAAAATTACTTGGTGTATTTGTGCTAGTCATAGTTGTTGCTGTTTATACTTTCTTTCCCTTTCCCAGAGCCCCTGCGGTTAAACTGAAAGGTTACCTAAATACATATGTGTGTGTGTGTTTGTGTGTGTGTGCATGTGTACATGTGCCTTGCAGGATTTTCTTTGGAAGAAGTTATTCTTTTGTACAGTCCTTCTGTGACATTTCTATAGTCTGCTCACATCCTGTTGGGTGAAGCTACGATGCTTAATGTAAGGCAGTGTGGCTCATAGGAAGAAAGATTGCAATAAGCACAGTTGCTAGTAATTAATTTCCCAGCCCTGGGTACTCTTCCGGTGACTGTTGTAGGTTCTCTGTGGTGGAATGTGCTCACTGATGACGGTGTTTAAGAGTATTTCATTCGTGGTTCAAAATAGCTGGATGTTTCTCTTAATGAGCTCTCCCATCGCTATCACAACAACTTTAAATACCTTATGGCTAGTGAGGAAAGGCTGACACACAGGCAGATTTGTTTCTCCACGTATCTTCCTGTTTGCATTCCAATTTCCAGTGAGATTGATTTCATCACAGGCTGTGCTGCTGCCTTAGTAGTTTTATAAGAGCTCTTCCTCTTGTCTTTTTGTTAGGAGAAGGAGAAACTGTATGTGGAGCTGAGGCAAGTCCTGGCCCGGCAGCCTGGGCCTGAAGCCACGGAACAGTTGCAGCACTACCGGCACAGTCTCCAGGAGAAGACTAGACAGCTCAAAGTAAGAGATGCCCTCTGCCTCTGGCTGAGGGGCTGCCAGCACTGCAGGGTGACTGCACTGGGGGAATGAGACTTCAGGAAGATTTTCAATGAACAGTGTGCTTGCCCTGGTAAATTAGATCAGGAAAAATAAGGTTAATACTGCACCTCCTCAAGGGAGAACCACTATCAGCAAGAGAACTTTTTTACACATTATGCTAGCTTGTTTCATTAAAATACTGGAAAAGTCTTATTAGGATACGAGTGTGCCGCACAATGCTGTAAATTAGTTTTGTGCATGGGCATTCTGGGACACTGCCAGCTTTTCATTAAGCTTATTCTCCTTCACTTTTCTTAAAATGTTAAAATCTGTAAGAAGCAAATCAAAGCCATTTAGTTTTCTTTTTAACAAAGTAGTGGGAATATATAACCTAGTCTAATATACACATATATTAGATGTGCAGATTTTATGGGGATGACAGGAGGAACCTGTTCTAACCCCTTGTCAGTAGAAGGGAGGATTTCCTGGTTCCGAAAGAATTTTGTAGGAAACTTAAAAAGCATGGTCTTAAAAAGTGATTCTTTGACAGAATTCTGTGATATTCTATGAATAAGCTGATCTTCCCTTGTTCTTGCCTGCATGAGAGATCAGTCTCCCCAGGAGTTCATCTACTTACATGGCTCCTCTCTCCGTTGAAGTCATCATCTCATGTTCACTGCATCATAATCACGTCTATACTAACCATGAGGAAAAAAAATGCAGGAGCAGATGGGCCCTTAGGAAACAAAAGAGGCTGTTATGAAAATCTTAGCTTTCCATGGAGAAGAAAAACAATGTAGAAAATGTAAAATAGAAACCAAAGTTTAGCTGAACTGAATGTGATTTGAAGTTTTCTATATGGGCCTTATTTGTCCTTAATGCAGTCAACTGCTACTGTGTATTTCAGGTACAGTATGCTGTAACGTGCTGGTGTGCATGACATTTTGGGGTGCCAGGTCAAGCTATTCTCCTTTTGAAAGAAAGAAAACACACTATGCATGCCCCTCTTTTCAAAAATTTAACTGATTTGCGTGGAAGCGGGATTGTATTAATATTTACACTGCCTGGCACTACCTTGCCTGTGTGGATTGAATTACTCCACTTAACAGTGGGTCCCTGTGAATAAACCCCATTATTGTCAAATAATTCCCTGATTTATTGTTTTTTAAGACCTTCATTTTGTGTTTTCACCCAGATTTATGTCTCAGAAACTAAGGGCTAGCATATATATTATTACCATTCCCAAACCTGAAGCATATTTTACATGTTGTATCATGGCTAAATGGCATAACCTCAGTTTTGTAAGCTGTCCTTAGGTGAACAGAGGACAACAGAAATGAAACATAATAATGGAAAAAGAATTGTGGTAGAAAATGGTGATGTGTTACATCATCATATGTGAAAGGAGCAAGTGTTTGTAAAAATATTCACTTATGAGTAAGTGAAACTAACATCTCCTGTTTCTGCTGTTTGTCTTTTGTTTGTTAGGTTTTGTCCTCAGAACTGAATATGTATGAAGCACAGAGCAAAGAATACAAACGTGAAATAGAAAGACTTAACAATGAGCTTAACAATGTGAAAAAGAAATATCTGGCTCAGAAACGCAAGGAGCAACAGAAAAAGTATGGGAAAATAATAATTTTGTCTACACAACTTTCTGCATAAGCTAGATTTTTGTTTTTTAGACCGTGCTTTACCCTTTTGATCAGAATGTGGTCAAATTTGACTGAGGTGATATAGTATTGTTGCCTAATTTTCCTGAATGCTATCCTTCATGTTACTTGAGTCTGGTGTACATTTACCATGATCTATGGCCAGGACAAGAACATCCAGCAGAGATGTTGCTGAACATGTTCTGCAGTCCAGTTGAATTATTCATACTGATGAGATGATACCCAGAGGACACAAATTAATGTCTGGTCTCTCACATCGAAGCATAGAATTATAGAATAGTTTGGGTTGGAAGAGACATTTAAAGGCCATGTAGTCCAAGCCCCCTGCAATTAATAGGGACATCTTCAGCCGGATGAGGTTGCTCAGAGCCCCATCCAACCTGACCTTGAATGTTTCCAGGCATGGGGCATCCACCACCTCTCTGGGCAACATGTTCCAACATTGCACTACCCTCACAAAGGAAAATTTTCTCCTTATAGCTAGTCTAAATCTACCTTCCCTTAGGTTAAAAGCATTACCCCCTGTCCTCCTGCAATGGGCTTTCTGGGCTGCAGGCACACATTGCCAGCTCATGTCCAGCTTTTCATCCACCAGCACCCCCAAGTCCTTCTTGGCAGGGCTGCTCTCAACTTTTTCATCCCCCAGCCTGGGTTGATATGAAGGTTTGCCCTGACTCAGATGCAGCACCTTGCACTTGGCCATGATATGAGATTCCCATGGGCTCACTTCTTGAGCTCGTTCAGGTCCCTCTGGATGGCATTCCATCCCTCAGGTGAGTCAACTGCACCACTCAGCTTTGTGTCACCTAAAAACTTGATGAGGGTGCTGAGGGTGGACTTCACTTTTAAAGAGAAATTTCATAGATTTCTGCAGTCAGATGATGTGATCTGTTACCAAGTTTTTCTGTATACACAGAAAGGCTTTTGTCTTTCCACCCATTTCCATCCTCAGCCTGTGCCTTCCTCACACAGTAAAGCCAACAGTTCTCTGTGTGTCTGAATATAATTCAAAGTTGCCCGTATCTTTTTTTTCCTTAATCCTATTTCAGCCAGCAAATGAATTTGATGACTAAATTAGCAAAATAATCAGTGATAAACAGTGACTTTTGTCCATCTGCAAATTGCATAATGTTACGTTAATGTTTGGATTTAGCAACAATTGTGCCGTGCTAATGGCCTTCCTGGAGCTTTAGGATCAATATGTGAGGCTACCATAATGCCTGATAATCCATTTCCAGCAGCTAAGTGTCCTCTTCACAGTAGTTTCCATTTTGGACCCTGGCATCACGTCTCTTTATGTTCATCAGATGAGGAGAAATTCACCCATGTTTTGTTGTTACATTTCATCTAGAACTAATTCCTGCCATAAAAACTCCACTTGTTAGGGACACAACTGCTTTAAATTAAAAAAAAAAAACATATTATGTGGGCTGATGATGACTCAACAGGGGCATGTTAATCATATACAGTGGATGGAATTTCATGTTGCAGGTCAGTTAGTGCTGGATAGGTTCAGGGTAGATATCTGCCATTAGCACAGCTTGTCAAGTTGTTCTTGTGAGCAAATGTGTCTGTAGTCCCATGCGTATGGTGTCTTTGTGACATCTGCCTTTTGGAAGTACATTCAGATGCTGTTGGTGGTGCTTCTGGAGGATGGTATCATCTTATTGCCCCCACCACAGCTTAGAAGGCACCAGCACTGGCCTGCCAGCCCTGCCTTGCACTTCTCTTGTCTTGTGGCTGCTGAGAGGTGTCTAGATTCTGGACTTTGCTCTCCTCTGTCCCTCACTGTTTTGTTCCCTAGTTAAACCTGGTGGACTACATCCTGCTTTGAAGGACACAAAGGCATAACTGGGAGTATCAGTCCTGGATAATTGCAACTTCTGCAATCTTTAGGCTGTGCGTTGCCTTGGCCACCAGCAGTGCAGAGAAAACGAGCCCTGTACAGCCTTTCTTCTCCAACCTTGCCAGTTGTGCAAGACACATCGTTTGCTTTCTGAGAGAGAGCCTGTTGTGCAGTCAGGTCCTTCCCCAGGGAGTCCTTCTCCCTGACATACAGCCATCCCACAGCTCAGGCAGGGCTGGACAGGCAGTGCCTGGTGTGTGGATGCCAAAGAGCCAGAGCCATTGGATTTGTACAGTCTCAGATTGCTCTAAATCCCAGCTGACACAAAACCACTGACTTGATCTCTATCTTGTTGGCTAATGTTAACATCATGTCTGAAATAAATGTAGCTGGTTTTGCTAATAGAAAGAGGATCCTGTCAGGACAATAGCATTAACAGCATTATTGACTACCCTGCTATGAAAGAGAATTAATACTCTCAGATAACCTCACAAAAAGTTATCATCTAAAGCTTTTATTGATTTGCACAAGGTAGCTTTGATTTGTGATTTAAAGTCTTGGTACTGAACAAATGCAGCTTTCTGTGTGATGCTGAAGGAATATGAGTGACAGCAGGAATGTAGCTTTGTGTTCATAATGAAAATTCAATGTTTAGGATTTTAGTCGTGAATTTGAAATCCTCTTTTTCTGCTCTCTGATTCTGAATGTTGTCTTACCCAGTTGTCTTAGCCTTCCTTCTTCTATCTCCTCCTATTCTTTCCTTCTGCTTTTTGCACCCCTTCAGCATCACTACTTTTCCTAGTTGCTTCAAGTACCAGGATTCCATTTTGATCTTGATAAGGATCAATGAGAAAATATGAAGCTTAAATCCACACAGAGACGTGATCCAGCAGTCCTGTATATGTAAATAACTGCACTGAGGGATGTCAGTAGTAACTGGGAGCTTTTGCACGTGACTGCTTGCACATTAATTCTGCATAATATATTACAGTATTCAGTTGCATAGAATTTTCCATACTGATGAGCATGTCTGTTGGTTGTCTCCATGGGAGCGTGAAGAAAGAATGAGCATGGATTCTGGATCATTTTCTCTCCCCAAACTTGGAAGCCCAATAGTGAGATAGGATGAGCCATCTAAATACAGCACGTTAGTTTTTAGTGCTGTCAGCTGGCATATCCATTGATACATTGATACAATTAAAACCAGTTATAAATGGTTTTCATGGTTACATTCTTCTATGCCATCTTTTGGCTATTCTCCCACCTCTATATGGGTTGAATTTGGAAAAGGATGCATAACTAATCCTACAGGGTTTCTCTGAACTTTCTCCTCTTCTGACAGTTATTTAGGGACAAAGACAAAAGTATTAATTCCAAGAAGTGTTTTCTTTTTCCTTACTGAGGACTGAAAAAAGGTACTAACAGTGTGGTTGCACTCACATTTGTGTCTCAATCTCAGTGACTGTGAAATAAAAGTAATGGCACTGACCTTCTTTGTAAAGCTTTGATACCTCTGCTGTTATGATAAACTACTACTTCATAAAGCTCCACTTGATTAATCTTAAATATCTTGAGACCTCTCTCTGAAGCATCCAGGTATATCACAGAGAGTTTGAAACACTGCCCTTCATATTTGTAGTGCTGTGATTACCTCCCCAAGCACATAAGAGTGGAACCAGCTAACTCTTGTTCCCTCCTCTTAAGGCCATCAAATTCAAGACCTCCTGGATCCTCCTGGACGGAGCAACTTCCTGGGGCTATCAGTGCACCTAGAGCATACTGTTAGTTTTCTGCAAATGTCACAGACAGGGTAGTTATCACTGGAACTTTGTTAAAATGTGAAGTCAGATAACACTATATAGTCATTAAAATGCAACAAAGAAAAAATACCTCCCTATTGCATCTTTTGTGAAAGTAGCTATTTGTTTGAAAACAGGTGTATTCTTGCTAGGATGGGATGGTGATTAGAAATCTGAGGTCATGGAGCTCACATACAAGCTTGCTCTAATGAGGTGTTCTGACCATTTTGGGGAGTAGCACAAAGAAAGTTCATTTATTTCTAGTGTTTAATAATTCTAAAACCCATCAGCAGGCTTGTAATTAGATCCAAACAGACACCTAGTCTTGGTGGTTTAGCCTAACAGGCTTTAATCAACATTTTTTTAATGATCTCTTGAGATGTGGTTGCATCAAAGAAACTCTGGAGGACACAGATTTCCTTAGTTTCTAAACATCTATGGGCTGCAGAATGAAATATGTATTTTCTGTTTCTTTGTTTCTGTTTAAAGGGAGAAGGAGAGATCTTGCCCAGATACGAAGAGGAAATTACCCCCCCTCAGGCCTGATGATGAACCTCACTTCAACATAGGGGGCTTTCCTTTAACCAGACCCCTTCCCAAAATTGCAGCCTAAGAATCTACTCATCTAGTCACATTCCTGTTCCCAGTTTCTTGCTAAACCTTATTTGTGGGTTATTCGAGAAACTGTAATTTTAAAAGAGATTCAGAATCTACTGAAATCACTGTATCACCTTCAGGAAAATTTTATAAATTGTATATCATAAAATGCATTTGCACATTGGAATTATATTTTATATTGCATTTATATTTTGTAGTGCATATTATATTGCAATTAACATAGTTTTCTTTACAAACCATGGACCAAAGCTGCCCATTTGATGCCAGTAGAAGCCTGCAGTGATGTAAGTGAATAGTAGAGATATTTCTTTTTCAATATTATGCTTCTGTTTAGCACTGTAACACTACCAAATGCCTTAATATATAGTTATTTCTCTTTTATCTACCTCTGTTGTAAGCACTCATTCCATTTATCTTCTGACTCAAAGCACCTGAAAAAAAAAAGAAAACAGAAAAGAAGAAAAAATAATAGGCTGCTGTTTCAAGCCCTGCTGAGCAAATGCAAAATTAACAAGTCTTTACTTAGATGTACACATGTAGCAGTTCTTTGTGTAGGTAGTATATAATAGGGTTTAGGCAGTGTTTGCTGCAGTTGTTAGTAAGATCAAGGAAGTTTGTGGCCACAATGTACATTATTACGAGCACAAGTGTGTTTACTCTGGTAGATACAAAGTGACATAATTATGTCTCTTCAACTGGCGAGACTGTGCACACTGAGTGGGACATGCTGTTCTCCACTTAAATCCTTCCAAGCGATTCAAACTTGGACTCAAAACATGGCAAACTTTATGCTTTAATTTCTAGACACTCAGGCATTTTTGTAACTTTCAGAAATTGTTTTTGTAATACAGCAGGAGCACTCCAACCTTTTCAGCCAAAAGAGATTTAATTACCATTCATTAACAAGTGAAATAACAAAGTCACGGCGTGAGGTGCTGAAGTATAGAAAACTTTCAAGCTGTAAAATAAAATGTTTTGAAACTGATTTGTATGAGAAAGTTTTTTTTCCCCCTGCCTGGGGGATAAAAATACTTGTCCAAAGAGATATACTGATAAATATTTCACATGCACAAAAAAAACCCAAACCAAAACCAAAAAAATCAAAACAAAACCAAACCAAAAAACCCCTTTGCAAAGATTTTGTTCTTTCCTTTGGTGGAATACATAATTAAATATTAAAGCTACTGTGGGAAACTTTAATGGAAGTGTTTAATTCAAAGGAATCAAGTTAAATATGACAGGGATCTACTTTGCTTTTACATTGAGGACTGGAACACTTAGTCATCAGATCCATTGTATTTTTCTTTTGTTCCCAAAATAGCTTTTATTGCTGTTTCACTGTCAAATGCATTATGCTAAAGTTATCATTTTAGGACAGTCATGCTGTCTGAATCCTCTTCTGTGTACCTGACACGTCCTTATAGTTAGAATAACTGACAATAACTGACATGGGCACTTGAGTCTGGTGGAATCCCAAGTAGGTTTTACTGAAGCTTTTAGAAGCTGATATTTGTTAAGGACCCGAGTATCCAACCTGGAGCTGGAGTCTGCTATGCTAACTGACACTGGAGAGTAATTTGTATTGAAATCAGTCATCAAAGCCACGTTTATTAATTCACATGAATGAGAGAGGCACAGGTAGACTCCCAGAATACCATCACTCTGTAGAAAGGCAACTTACATATTACACTTTAAACTGTACAGTGTAGCCCTTAACTTATCCAGAGGTAATCCAAGTCTGTGTACATCTTTCACAGAATCACAGGGTAATTTAGGTTGGAAAAGACCTCCAAGATCATTGAGTCCCACCTTTGACTAAACACCACCATGTCAACTAGACCAGGCAGTTGTCCAGTGCCATGTCCAGTCATTTCTTGAACAGTTCCAGAGACGGTGACTCCACCACTTCCTGGGCAGCCCATTCCAATGCTGACAACCCTTTCGGTGAAGAAATTCTTTCTGATGTCCAACCTGAACCTCCCCTAGCACAGCTTGAGGCCCTTTCCTCTTGTCCTGTCACTGATTGCCTGGGAGAGGAGGGTCATCCCCATGTTGCTACAATCTCCTTTCAGGTAGTTGTAGAGGGTGATGAGGTCCCCCTGCATCTCATTTTCTCCAGGATAAACACCCCCAACTCCCTCAGCACTCCTCATATGATTTACTCTCTAGGCCCTTCCCCAGCTCCGTTGCCCTTCTCTGGACTCACTCCAGTGCCTCAATGTCCTTGTAGTGAAGGCCCCAGAACTGGACACAGCACTTGAGGTGTGGCCTCACCAGCATGGCCTCACCAGTGGCCTCACTTTCTCTCTCTTTGTTATCAGGGTTTAGGAGACAAGTTATTACAGTGATCAGAGGCAAGGAGGGGAAGCCAAGCAGATGGAATCTGTTCCCTACTTGCATATATTTTTATGAGTATGCTAAAAAAACAGATTCTTTTCCATCTTTATCTGTACTTAATAGTAGCTTGCATTGCACGAGTAAGAAACTCCATCTGTAATGATTCCTGACCTTAGTTTTTTCAGTCTCTAAAATGTGTGGCATAGTATTTGTCTAAAGACTTGCAAAGGTGAATTCACTTATATTGAAAAAGTGATTAGTCTTCTAGACTGAATAAAAATGCAGGGGAGTGCAAAAAATTGTGATTTTCTCATACGACATGTTCTTCTAGACTAAAGAGCTGGGAAGGGAATACAGTAAATTCCACCTACAAAGTACAGAAGCTTTTACTTATTCATCCACAATTTCAGGCATCAAGATGTGAATG
The DNA here is from genome assembly GCF_001715985.3 of Manacus vitellinus. Classification (NCBI taxonomy): domain Eukaryota; kingdom Metazoa; phylum Chordata; class Aves; order Passeriformes; family Pipridae; genus Manacus; species Manacus vitellinus. The sequence goes on from NW_021939122.1 coordinate 13,039,758, forward strand.
TGTTGGCAACTATTTCCAATTTTATTGCATTATTTACTTACTACCAGGGAAACTAAATTCACAGGTTAAATTTGAAAAGAAGACAAAAAAAAAGAAAAGGCAAGAAAATACAGTCATCAAATTATTGCCAGTAACTTCCAGCATAATCAGGAATAGAATAACTGCAGCCAGCTTAATTTATAGTGCTAGAGAGTGAAAACCATTTCTGAGTTCATATAATAGAACGGATTAAAGCACACCAAATCCCTTCCCCCTTGGTCTATAAAAGTCAGGGAGCTTGAAAAATTGCTCTGGATGTCTGTGAACCCAGCTGATGCTGGGGTGCTTTTAGTGTTCAAGGATTTGGCTTGCGCAGCAGGGAAAGGCAGAGCGGTAATGAGAATATCATTTGTTCAGTGGCTTCTGCATTGTGAGCAGCAGCTCTGAAGTGCTTCTCCAGGTTTTGTTGCAGAAAAATGTTAATTGAATTCCAGTTTGTGCAAGATGTAAGCCTAGAAGTAGCAAGTATATTTTTAACTTCTTATTCCTGTAAAGATAAGTGAAAAGATGGAGGTGAAGGGCTATGATCCATGGCACTTAAGTTAGGGGAAATCTTTCTTCGCTTTAATTGCTTTGGACTGGAGCTTGCACAGTAAATCCATCCTGGAGTCTTTCAGTGACAAAAGTATGTGATATTTTTCATTTTCAGAGCTCTTGCAATATGTAGATAATATTTTAAATAATTTCACATCTAACTTGAGCTCTGATCTCGTCTGGCAGGTCTGTATTCAGTGTATTACACAAGCAGGACACAAACAAGACGCTGTACACTGAGATATGAAGTTGAAATGTAGAAGCATGGCCCTTCTGTGATCACCTGCCAGCTACTAAAGACACAGCACAAGAATCCAGTCCTTAATTTATACTCACTTTGTGAATTCTGAACAGCAGGAACACATACCACACACCCACTAACATGTCCTGCTGCTGTGAATGTGGGAACCCTTTGAGTCAACTGCAGTGAAAAACAGGACACGACTCAGGCCTTTTTGTGCTGAGATCTACAGACCCCAGGACTGGGGAGGCAGAGAGAAAGGCTGGGAACTTGGCACACACAGACATTTCCCAGTACCACAGAGCACAGGCTTTATTGTGAGGGGAACAGCAGGTGCTGGGCCCTGGGGCACTAATGGACCTTAAGGGCCCTGATCAGCTCCCTGCTGGGTGCCATTTAACAAGCTTGGCCCTGCAGCTGAGTTTCTGGTGGTCTCCTGTCCTTTAGGGAGCAGTTGGCTCTTGCTGCACCCTGACAGCAAGACTTAGGAGCAACTTTAGTTCTCTAAGTACTGTCAAAGAGCAAGCGGTCACAGGATGGAGAGGGATGGATTGCACAGGAGAACAGTGAGTTGGTGTTGAAAGCCCAGGTGAAGAAGAGGAATGGTTTTCCTTCCAGCCCTTGTGGACAAAGAACAAGGGCTTTGTCGGAGGTGTACAGAGGTGTACAGAGGTGTCCAGCAGCATGGCCCGGAGCACTGCCTGCAGGAGGGTTGCCAGTAATTGCACAAGTTCACAATGCCAGGTCTGGGGCAGCTATTTTATATCCTTATGTTAGGGTGAAACTGTTGTGTCCTAAAGAAGTTACAAGTTAGAGCAGAGAGAAACAGACCTTTGCCTTGTTCTCTGTCACCCATGCGAGATTAACAGAAAACAAAATTAGCACGGGTGTCAGAAAGAGAAGTTGAGCAGCAAAACCAGTGCTTGCCATCTCTGAAATGTTAATGACTCTTCCTGAAAATTGATCCATCCCAAATCTCTTTACCCACATTAGAGTATCTAAATCATGCATATTTGTATTTCGACACTTTAGCAATTGAGTATTATTTTCCTAGCAGGTGGTTTAGCTGTTGTGCCATCTCTTCTAGCCTAGTGTATTTTTAGTGTGTTTCCAAAAGCAGGCACTTGATTTTGTTGCTCTTTCTGTTCCTTACTTGAGTGCTTTGTAAGCAGCCCCACACAGATCAGCTACTTGTGCTGTTCAGCGCACAGAAAGATGTCAGGATCTCATCTCTCGGGCTTGCTTGAGGAGCTCAGTTTTCCAAAGGGGAGGTGAAACTGTGCCTGTAGCACCTGTGGGTGTGAGTGGGCAGGGCAGGACCTGTAGGATAAACTGCATGTGGCTGAGGTCAAAGCAGCTGCCTGCTCCTCTGCTAAGCCTTAACTTTAGTTTGCTTTCTCCTCAAATTGGAGCAACTATGTAGGTTTATGGAACCCATATACTTTTTAGTATATCCCTCTACTGACCTCAGTGGGTTTATAGACCTCATCACAGGTGTATAGAGCCACTCAGACAAGCAGGAATGACTGAACTGTTATTAGCACCAGGTTCAAACCAACTGAGCTAATTTCAGGTTCATGATGCAGCTTGGGGGTGGGTGTCCCCACTGGGTGCCAATTGGGTAGTGATTATAAGCAGGATGCCCAGGAGGGGTAGATGCTTTGATTTTTAGGGTAATGAGAGTATAATTGAAGGGGAGGAATCAAGTTCTGAACTCTGCAGACTGCTCTAAAACGAAGGTGAAGGTAAGCTTTGCTCTTGTGTTCTACCTTGGCTAGAAGCAGCATTTTCCTCAGGCTGTAGTATCTAACCACGGGGCTGTGATGCACACTATTAGTGTTGGCCTTCTGCAGGCTGGCTGCTCTTGGCCAAGGCTTTGACAGTAGGGGGGCGTTTCCACAGAGAGGCTTTTGACTTGGTTTTCAGGAAGAGCTGATATTCTTGGTGCCTTTGTGAGTTCAATAGCCCTTGCTTTAATTGCTGCTGGGGCTCCAAGCTGTTTCTCTTCTGCCTTACTGGCTTTTGCAGTGCTCCTTTCCCCTCTGAGAGGACAACCATAGACCTAAATCTCTAAGTTATGGGCAAATTGTGGAACTGTTTCTTAATCAGGGTGTATCTGTGAATTTTCTGTTTGGGATCCCTCTTATCTTATAGTGTGTGTTCAAGGAGACTTCATGGTTTTCAAGGAGGTACTGCATCCTCCAGGGACAATGAAGTGCTGGCCAGAGCTTTCTCCTAACAGTGAATTTCCTGGTTGCACATCCTATGCTGGCTTTAAGGGCAGTCTTACTCCCTTTTTTGAGTCCCAGACCAGCCATTTTCTTTATTTTTGCTAGTTTTATTGTTGTTGGGGTTTTTTGTTTGATTTGGTTTTGGTTTTTTGATTTTTGGTTTGGTTTTTTTTTTTTGGTTTTTTTGGTTTTTTTTTTGGTAAACTCTTCAGCTTACCTAAGATCCAGAAAGAAAAAGACCTGCAAATGTTGTTTTGAAGGATGTTATTTTTTCAGGCTGGATCTTGACAGATTTCTTTTATTCCAAGGTGGCCAGGAGTCTCCCTTTTTGATGGTGGGCACTTTTAATATGCCCAGGTGTGAAATGGATGTAACAACTCTGCTTTCAGCCAGTCTTGACTATTTAAACTTCACCATTCTTCACAGCAAGAGCCATTTCTCTTTCTTGGCAGAAGACTAAGCAATAATTTAAAGCCATTTTAATCTGAAATGAGAATCTCTACATGGGGCTTGAATGCATTTCAAGTGAAGTATGTATTTACAACTTTTGTTGATCCTTCTTAATTTTCCAAGTGTCCCTATAGAAACAAGGCATTTCTGTGTAATGGCAAAACACAGTGATAGCTCAGACTCATTGAGAACTGTAGGTTGATAAAAGCAAAAATACTAAAGGAGTGCTGTATTTGGCATCAGCCCTGGGATGTAGCTGATTAACCATTCTTTCCTACAAAAAAATCTAAAGAAACTAGTCAACATGAGCTCCTGTCTCCTCTCCCCATGAACACTCTGAAATTTTATCCTAAGCACAGAGTGTTTCTGGAGAAAAAAACAGTGGTTTTGTTTAAAACATAAATTAAAAAAAAATTTAGAGTACTGTGCCCAGCTTCTGCCAGAGAGCACAGTTTTCTAGGACTGCTTTGACATTCATGTGATCATGCCAAAAGCTATTCTGTGGCACCTGAGCTGCAGGAACTGCCCACAGGTACTTAACTGGCCCCAGCTGCAGAGTACAATGTGTTTGCTTAAGACATCTTTGTCACTTCAAATTAAAAGGTGCTCAAACCAGCAGCTTAAATAAGCCTGTTTTAGTTTGTAATCAGGGCAGGCTATGAGCAAACACATGCTTGGTTACTGCACCTCACCTGAAAACCAATTTAGTAACATCCCCTGAAGTGCTTGGTTTTGCTCTGCAAAAGCTGTGCCTCTTTGCAGCTCCCTTTGATGAAGGATGTGCAGAGCCTCGTGGTGTGGCTGAATGACAGGACAAACACTGGGGGCTGCCTGGGTAATAAATGTTCTTGCTTCTGAGTCCCCTTTTGAGCTCCCTCATCCTCTGCAATTTCTGTGCTATCGTTCAGAAGTATTCCCTCTTGGCTGGTTAGGAAAACTCATCACTGGAGTTTTATTTTAACTGAGTGTACACAATTCTTCCAGAAATTACCAAGTCCCTTGCTGATTCAGGTGCTGTAGAGGAAAAAGACAAGCAGACCTGAAATGTCTTGGACCAGCCTTCTGTAACAGCCCAGCATTGATTTATTTGCTCAGTGGTGAGCTATTTGCTAACTCCTGATGCTTGCACTAGTCCTGAATTTGCAGCAGCTTTGCTAGTCAGCTTCTCTTGAAAAAGTTACCTTCAAAATTCCTTAAAGCAACCTCTGTTGTGGCTTGGCTTTGGAGTGGATCCTGTTGTCCGTTTTGCAGAAATGCATGTTTCAATTGGTATGCAACACAGCAGAGGAGTTAGTGAGGTGCATTAACTAAAAGAAGTGAGCAATTAAGTAAATTTTGGTTACAGGAGTCAACAGATTTCTGCCTGAATATATGAGCTGAGGGTTTAGCATATTCCATTTGCAATTAAATAGACACTATTTCTACTTAGCTCCTAAAATGGTGTGGGCTTATTGGATCTACATCTCATTTTATGTTATTTTTTTCTCTGAATTTTACCATTGATATTGATTGTTGATAGCATGCAAACCATTCCCAGGCCAATGGAAACCATTCCCATGGCCAGTAATACAGGATAAGCAGCCTGATGATTTGGATGGATACACTGAGGGTCATCCTCAGCCATGAGGTGCTTCTGTCTTACAAGAGTGTTGTGGCTCTGGTGGTGGTGGTGTTTCTGGTGGTTTTAGCTGTTGGTAGACCCCATGCTTGATCCTGCTGTGGGGGGGTGTGAATGGAGACTGTGTGTTCCAAACATTACTTCTTTGGTACTGGGCCAGAGATGGAATACACACTCCCCTCTACTTCTGCAGCTCCCACCCAGCTCTCATGGTTTGGACAGGTGTTAGAAGGATGAGATTCATAACCCTGGGATGTCTTCTACTTCTGGCTAACTTGATTTTTTTTACCTAACGTGGGGCAGATGCCTGTCCCCACGGGGCATCAACTGGCCCCATTGTACCCAGCTCTGGGCACAGTGCAAGGGATGAGCTCTGTTCTCCTTCCCCAGATGTGCTGCCTCTCCTTGCAACTCCAGCCAGCACCAGAGCTGGCATGGGGATGCTATGCTCAGGGTTGTGTGCTCTGCTTCTTCTGCACAGGAACAGATGCCTGCAGTTTCCAGAGCTGTCAGTCATGCACCCTTCATAAGCACTAAAATTCAAATCAGGTGATATCAAGGGGAATTACACGCCAGCATCGCTTGTCTGATCAAGAGCTTCACCTCGTGCTCTTGAGGGATGTGTCTCATAATTTACTTCAGCCTGAGGGATAACTGATTTTTTTTTTCTTTCCTATCTGCTTCAGTGCAAGCTGGCAGCCAACTCCTGAGCCCTCTGCCACCCGTCACACCTCCCCTGCCTGTTCCCTTTGCTGGCAGCGTGCAGATTTCTGCTGGGCTTTGATCAAGTTTTGCAGCTTGCTTTCTTCACTCTCTCTCCCTCTATGTGCTGCTAGTTCTGGTTTCCCCAGCACCATCCCAGGGCTGCACCTGCTTTGCCCTTGGCTGCCTCCAGTCTCTAGGCTGATGCTTCCAAATAGCCCAGAGTCTGCCTGGGGGAACAGTGATGGTACTTGCTGCTGTACCCCAGGACTGGCCCCTGCTTTCATCCAAGCATCTGCCCTCCCTGGGTGGAAGCTGAATTTGAGGGAAGAAGAGAAACAGGAGGCAGTGGCCACTTGTTGCCTTTAGTGCTCTGCAGACACCGGGGGCAAGATAGGTCACTGAGATTTTCTTTATTTTTTTCTGGAGCTGAGGATGGGAACCTGAGACTTCTAGTGCCAAATTTTGAGATAAAGTTCACCTGAACACAGAACAGAAGACTATTGGGCTCTCTGATACAACCCCGTCTCTGATGTCAGACAAAACAGCTTTCTCCTGCTCTGGTGACACTGTAACCTGCCTGATTCCCTTCTGTCACCTCTCTCCCCAGCCTGGTGCATGCACAGACAAATCCTGCCCCGAAGTGAGCTGGGCAGGTTTACTGGCCCATTTTGCAGAGTTTCCTTCTCCTCCCCTCTTCCCCAGCTCACTGTGAGAGGCCAGGTAACCAGTGGGGTTTACTTAAATCCACCATGAAGTGGAGTGTGGGGAAAGTCTTCCCCTAGGGCTGAGAAAATTGCCTTTGGGATAGCCAGCCTAATGGGAAAGCCAGCAATCAGCAATCCTAGGGGGAAAAATCAACACTTCTGTGACTGTTTTTGGACTCTTGGTAAAACAGTAAGACTGGGATTGTTGAACAATGCTTCCACTAGGAAATGCTTCCATTTAAAGCACAGTCCATATAATTATGTACTGTGGGCAAAATGTTGCTCTGGGAGCAGAGATCCTCAGGGTGGATATGAGGCTGAGTGTTGTCTCCCATTTGAGTGTGTGGTACCTTCATCCCTCTGCTCTCTGAGCACCTGCAAGGCAGAAAAGGGCAAAAGTGTGTTACCATACAAGGCTTACAGACCATGGCTCACATATTCCCTGTTCTTGTGTTGGACTCTGTAGTGCCAGTGCCGAGGGAGAAGGAGTTTGTAACAAAGGTGTCAGGTTAATTGTCTGCTCTGAGAATGGGTCTTGCCCAGGATCACAACATGCCATCACCACCCAGTTGTTTACATGACAACTACAAAGCACTTGACTGTGCTGAGCTTTATCTGTCCCTAGGAAAACTGTCCTCTGTTTCAATGGTGCTGCAGAAGAGGGTGGATTGCACAGAGCACATCTGGATTGTCCAGACACAGTGAGATCTGTAACAACATTTCACCTTTCTCTAGTGTATTCCAGATGAAGAATACAAGAAAAAACCACTTCATAACAATCCTGCTCAGACATCGTGTCACATCTCAGACAGGCATCTGGAAGCACAAGGTGATTTCTTCCCAGTCAAGTCTATGGCAGAGTCACTCAGAGAAGTGTTTCAGGTGCACAGGATCCAAGCATCATCCCAATTATCTCCCATCTTCTCATCCAGCAGTGATGAAGATAGGCCTCCCAGCCCTGGTGCACAGACAGGGCAGTGGAGCAGAGCTGGGGAGAGCAGCTGGGAGATGCTTTGCGGGCAGAACCTGCAGCCAGGTTCCCCATACAAAGTATTCTGGCTCTGGGCATTTTTTCTCTTTGATTTGCTCATGAAAAGAAGGCAGTTTCAAGGCTGAGCCTTGGGCAATCCCTTGCTGGATTAGGATATTACAAGCATAGCTGCAAATCTACCAAGAAGTTTTTCAAGTCACTGCTTTCCCTGTGGAATCATCACAGAAAAAGCCACATCTAGGTGAGATGCTTCATCCCTTTTTTCAATTTTTTTCATTTAATACCTTTGTCAAAGACTTCCAAGCAGCTGCAGCTCAAATCATCCTGCATTTTTCGTGTGATTGCTTTGCCTGATATCGTGGTGAGTATTTGTATCGAGTCAGTGCATGATAGATGGTTAGATTTATGCTGTATGTTGTGATCTGAGGGTATAAATGTATTTAAGTGACTTATTCAGCTTAAACACCAGCACTGTTTGCTGCTCTCTCATCAGCATTGCAGGCAGAGAGAGATAAAATAGCAGTGGTAATTGTGGCGATGGAGTGTCACTGGCAAATAATATGAGCACAAAAACCATTTTTAGAGACAGATGGAGTACAACTCCTCTGTAATTTCTCTTGAATTATTTTTAGAGTGGGACAGACTGAAAGCCCCTTGAGGAAAAGGGCTGCATGGAAGGTAGGAAGGGCTGGGAGCTCGAGCAAGCATCAGGACTTTGAAGAGTTTATTGCTTATTAAAAAATAAAAAGGTAGAGAGACAGAAGAAACCAAAAAGTGAAAGACCTGGCAACTCTAGAAACATGAGCCATTTTCCAGGGAAACTGCTCCCAGAACTGGAGCAGAGTTTAGCGAGTGCTGTGGTGATAAATGCAGCCGTCTGGATCACAAGATTGTAACCACAGCTCAGGGCTGTGCATAAATCACTGTGGTGCATTTATGGCCCTTTTATGCCATCTCCCTCCTTTAAATTTAATTTACTCTGCCATTCAGTTGCCAAAGCCCCTTTGGCCTCAGCTTCCTGGGTTTCCTGCTTTGCTTGCAGGTTTAGGGGTGGCAGAAGCTGCCTCTCCTCTAAAAGGACTTCACCCCTGTGCTCATCTTGTTTCCAGCTAGTGTGTCTGCCAGAGGGATTTGGGCTGTCTGTCTTATGACTGGCTTTAGCAACTTTGCTACTCCTTGCCTTTTACCTGGTGCTTCCTTGAGGGCCAAGTGAGCTCTGCAAACTGAGGGTGTTGGGAAAGGGCCTCACTTGCTGCAGTGACTGTGAAGCTGCCCTGCTCCCATAAGATCTCTGGGTGGGTGGGGGTGCATGTTGGTCACATCTTGCTCCATGGTTTTGTGCCAACCCAGGGCCAAACCTTGCTGCACTGAAGATTTTGAATTACTTCTTTGTTAGTCTAGGATGTTGTTCTCCAAGCTATGCCCATTGCCTTGGATGGTGAGTACCACGTGGGAAAAGTTTCTAGGTGGTTTTGGTGGGAAGCTTCTCTTAAGGACCAGCACCTCCAGGTGCTGAGAGGGTGGAGGGAACACATAGAGCCAAGCTATGCAGAAGCACCAACCCTCTACATCCAAACAGTGCCAATTGGGTAAATTAAAATAAGGAATGAGAAGGACAGGTTTGGTCAGTCTTTCTGGCTCAAAGAATGAGCACAAAGGAGCAAACGCATTTCCTCTGTAAGATGTGGTAGTTTTTGACAACTGGATGACATTTTTGCTTGCTTGGTGAGCAGGGCATAGAGAAAGATAAATGATGAGCTGAAATAATTTGGGATGCAAAGCCAGGGACTCCTGGGAGACACACAAGGAACATTTGCATGATCTTAACATCTTTCTTTGTCTCATATCTCCAAAGTCTCCTTTCTGGGAACTTCACAAATTCTTCCTCTGAATGCTACTGTAACAACACCCTCCTCACCCCTCCTCTTTGCATTTCCATAGCTCAGGAGCTGTGGGTTTGTGTAAGGGGCTTTGCTTGCTCACTGGTTCTCTGGATCTGCTGGAGGCAGGACTGTGCCTCTGACATAGCCTGATGCCTGCTGTTGATCCAGCTGTGTGTGTCAGGAGGTCAGGCTCTGGACAGGAGTGTGGAGCCAGGCTTAGCTCTGCCTTGGTGTAAGCTGGGATCTGCTGGGGTGCTCTTGGCTGTTGCTGCTCCTTTCTGGAGCTACTCGTGGTGGTGTTGAAAGGGTTCTGCCTGTGTGATAGGTGCCCTCCCTCATCACCATTACACCTGAGCAGCTCTGCTGCAACTATGTGGGTGAGGGCTGACCTTTGCTCGTTGGAAGCTTTGGCCACTGCTGGGTGGGCAGGCACCTGGTACAGTATAATTGTTCCTGATTTACACCTGAGCTTACTGCACTTGGTAAAGCCACACTTAGGTAGGGAGAGCTACACCTGTACCTGTGCAGTAGCTGAATTTGATGGCAGTACTGGCAGGAGGATGTTATAGGGACAGGTGGTGGCAGGTGGAGCACTGAAATGTCTCAAATGTCCTGGGCTGATGCCTGCAAGCACAGAGCCTGCAGCCCTGCTTCATGTAATGCCAGAGTCTTCCCATCATTGCTTGATCCACTGTGCTTTTCTTGTAATAGCTCTTACGGGACTATTATTAAAGATTTGGTGCAAGCTGCCAGTCCCTGACAAATTGGCTAAGAGTGTTTCCAGTACAAAACTGGGTTTCTCTTTTATAGTGTAATCTGAGAGTGTAATGACTGTATTCTGCACAGGAAAATTAATTGGGGATCTTTGGGGGAGAAGAGGAAGGGAGAATGAGGTGTGCAGCAGGTTTAGTGCAGCGTGGAGCATCTTTATTTTGTGCTGGGGCTGCAAAGTCTTATCCCACATGTGATGTACCAACCAAATGTTCAGACAAGAGGCAGCCTGACTTGCAAGGACCTTACAGTCTCAAAGATTTAAAATGGTGCTCAGGAGAGCATGTGCTGAAGAGAATGAACGAAGGGTCATGGGACACCATGATGTCACCAAGACAGACTTTGCCCGGCCATGAGAAAGTCCAGATGACCTTTAAGAACTCTGCTTTTTGAGTTGGATGAGAGGAGGATCATTGCTGTTTTCTCTGAGAGCACCAGGCTCTGGTGAGTGCTCTGACTTACAGGATTTCTGTGGACATGACATACCTGCATCCTGCATGGTCCTTTATTGAGGTGTCCTGGCTTCCTTTCTGTGCCAGGAGGACCCTGGTCCTGTAGAGGAGTTGTGTGGGTGATGGGACTTTGAGTACTCCTGGATCTGCTCTGTCATCTTGGGGCAGATTCACTGCTTTGGAGGCCTCTGCAGGTAGGAACAAGTTTGCTTTTTTGTACCACTTGTCTGTATTACTAAGCCTCTTGCAGAGCATTCTCTCTCCATTGTTCATTCAAGACTGGCCCTACACACAGCCAGATATTATGGGATGGGAAATAACAGGGAAATTGACTCTTGAAGCAAACAGCATCATTCTTTATTAGAGATATAACATTAGTAAGAGTCCTAAACTGTCTTACATGAGAGCTGCTGTGCCAGGGTAGGCACTTCCCTAGCTCTGGGGTGCATATCTCCCTGGTTCTTGCCTGGGGGTGAGCAGTGGCAACTGGGGACTTCAAGACACCCAGAACCACATTAGTCTCAGATGAGAATTGACTGCACCATGTTGCTGCTGACAGAATTCCTCCTCCCTGACTGCTTGGGCAGGGGGACAGCACACACTTGTTCTGAATGACACTTTTCTTAATTTAACCGAAAGTGGTGGTAAGAACATAGGGAAAACAGCACAGCTATGCCAACATGCTGCTCCTCAGCACTGATGTGTGTTTAGAATGGGAAAGCTCTGATTTAAAAAGGTGGAGGTATATTTTGCCATCTTCTTAATTTTATTTTATTCTGTTACATTTTTGCAATTATATCCTCTGGGGCTATAATTTTTGTTTAATATCTTCATTTTTAAAGGCAAAGTCATTACTGTTTTGGAACAAATTTTTTTGTTGTTTTTTTTTTTTTTTTAATACAGCAGTCATAAACAATTTTAAAGCACTGCTTTACTATATCAAATGATCTTCCCTTATGATTTGATGTTGATACTGCCATCTGATTTATTGTGGAGGACTACAACCAACGACAAATACTTAGAAGATAATGGTGTTTGTGATGGACGTATGGGTAGTGCACACACAGCACACATTTAAAAGACAGGATGGCTTGTGTTGTCTGCTGCCAAGATTTCCTGGTGTATACGGGGTATAGTGGTAACTACATCACCCTGGAGAGGTTGTGAACTTCCAGCCTTGACTTGGATGCTTAACCCAAGGTCAACCTGGCACCAGCTTTACAGCAGATGGCAAAAGTATTTGGATCCTGTCTCAGTAATGGGCTGTGTGGGTGACTGTAAGGGTTTAGCTCAGATCCAGATGTGGAGGATTTAGGGGAAGAGAGGGAAAGGGCAGAGATGTGGGTGCATGGAGGAGCAACAACAGAATGTCAGGGCCTGTAGCAGAAGCCAGGGCTGAATGACCAGGGGCCTTGGGCTTGGTCCCCTACCTTCTCCTCCATTGCCTTCTGTTGCTGTGCTGCCTCCCATGCAGACACCACTCCAGCACATTTTTTGGTGGGCTGAGCTGCTCCATCATCATTAACATCTGATTTGTGGGGAGATAAATGTGGCTGACAGCAGTTATCATCTGTGCTAAAAATAAACACAGATTTTAGCCAATAATATAATTTTTATACTCTCATGCAATGTAAGTTGCTGGGGAAGCCCTGCTGCTTTGTGGCTTTGTGCACCCCTCTCCTCTCAGTGTGGACAGGAAGAGGAATCGGACATGCTGCTGACATAACCCTGGGCAAAATCTGTTTTATAGCCAAAGGTCACAATGTATTCAGGGCTTCTCCATTGGAAACAGTGAATTTGCATAGGGCAGTAATGGACACTTTCCTGTCTTTTTAGAGGATTTTTGTTGTTGTTATAATGTTTCAGACACTTACACTATGATAAGGGGCAGGATTGTTAAAACAGAAGGACAAATCCTTGGCTGTCTCCCTGTGAGGTACTTCAGGTTCAGTACAAACTGTTTAAGTAATGGGATACTTCACAGAGCTGCTTTGTTTTCCTGCCTCCCAATGAGTTGAGACAGCAAATACCTCACCAGCCGTGGAGGCTGTGGCAGTCTCATGCAACATATCTAAGGATGATTAATCCTGAGAAATAGCTTGGCCATTTATCCTAGCTCAGGTTCCAGTTGCTGTATTGGGTTGTCTGGGCTATGCAAAATGCAGTGCAAAGGGACTGCAGGCAGGGCAGGATGCTCAGTGCTGCTGTCAGCTCATCTCTGCTGACTTGCACTGGTGTAAACTCCAGAGCAGAAGGGTGCTGGCCAAAGAGCAGGGAATAAGCACGTCAGGGGTGGACATCCTGCCCCGTGTCCTGCCTGAGTCAACCCAACTGCAGGAGCAGGGACAAAACATGAGGAGCAGCCTTGTGCAGCTGTGGGGCAACTCTTCTCCATCCTCTAACAAACAGTGCCAAGGTGTGTCAGCACATCACTGTTCAGCTCTTCCAAATGTGTGATTTAGCTCAAGGGGATTATTTAACCCCTATGAGACTGAAGTAAAACCTGTAGTGCTCTGTTCTGTTCTTTTTTCCTCTCCTGATTTGGTGCAGATGGACTGTCCTTTCTTGTGTCCTGCCCTGTATGTCCACCTGGAAGCAGGATTTGGATAGAGGTGTTGGATAGTGCTTTCTAAACAAAGCATCCTGAGGCCAGGAAGATCATGTTTTATCCTGAAGATGCTGTGCACACATTGGGTGAACTGGTCACTGCAGCCCTGGTTCTTCTTTGCCCAGAATGGCAAAAAAGGTTGAACACAGGAGATGCTCAGTCCCTTGCCATCACTTTTGTGGAGGTGGCACACCCAGGAGAGTGGCTCATGGAGGGTTGCAGGAGCATCCTGAAACCCAGGGCTGCAGCAGTAGTGAGAGACAGACAGGCATAACTTGTGCTGTCCCCAGATGCTCCAGGTTTTTTTCCCTCTGGTGACACCATGCACAAGCAGAGGGGACCGGTGCTGTGGCAGATCTGCCTTTCTCCAGACTCAAGGCAGGTGCTGATCCCTCTGCTCCAACAGGGTCAGAGCCTGTGGTGCTCCTTTTGGTATTAAAGATGTGACAGGAGTCATCACGGGGAGCCTGAGTGCTGCAACCATGGCAGGTGAGGAATGGCTGAGGAAGGCTGGGTACTGGGAAGGAAAAGACCTGGCCTCTGTGCAGCAGCTGCTCTTCCCTTCACTGTCTAGTTCAGAAGCTGCTCCCCATTGCCAGACAGTGCAGTGAATGTGCTCTGAGCTCCTTACACTGTGTTCAACCCTAAGTGCACTGTGACCTTCTTCACCCTGCTGGGAGGAGATCACACTCCCAGAGGGCTCCCATCTTCTAGCTTTATTCTCTTATGTGCCTTGTAGGGGAGCTGTTGGCAGATTAAGACTGAGCTGCTAAAGCAAATGATTTCATAACTTCTCCGGGACCGTGCTCTTTTCTTTGATTTTTCTCCCCCTAATGTGTCTGTCTGGGTAGAGGCTATTCACGCATTTGAACCCCTGTTTTGATCTGTTGTGCCAATGCCTGCATTGGTAACTGCTGTTTCTGTGCTTTGAGCTCAGAGAGAAAGCAGAACCACTCCTCTGCTTCCCTCTGCAACTGACTGAAGGCAGCAAAACACCTCCATCTAATTGCTAGAGACTAGTTTATTCTGGGTACTTGGAGCCTTATGAGCTTCTGAACAGCCCCCCAGATGTCTGTGTGCTCATGGAGACTGGGGAAGCTTAAAGGGAGATAAGGGACAGGGAAAACAAAGTATGAAACGGAGCAATCCTCAGAGGTGGGAAAATTTTTGGAGAGGAGGCTGCCACTTGCTGCGTGCTGGAGTAGGAAGGACAAAGCTGCTTTCTCCAACCAGCCTGACTGTGTTGCTTCATCACTGGCTTAGCTGGAAGATCCCACAGGAAGCATTTGGGTGCAGACGGGAGCTAATTGTGCTGTTTTTCTCCCCAGTCTACCTAATCTTCTCCATTGATGTTTCTGAAGCCTTCCTTTTCCCTTTTAAAATTAAGGCTATTGTTTTTCCTGTTGGGGAGCTGCTACTAAAGAATGCAATGTTGGAGGCATATAAACTTTTCTCCATCACTTTCTAACTTAAAAATATAGACAGTCTTTATGAATGAAAAAGACATTTCATAGAAATTTTGAATGCTGTCACAGCTGGCTGGAAGTTTTCTAACTAAATGCATTTTGGCAGAAAATGCCAGCTTATTGAAACTGAAACTCCTCAAATACATGTGCTTATTTTAACAAAACTTGCAATGGTGAGGTGGTCTCAGCTCCATGGCAAAATTTCTGGCTAGAAACGGGTGAGAAGGAGTAGGAGCCGACAACAATGCTCTGGTGCTGGGGTGTTTGCTTCTGATGGGGGATATTTTGGCCAGATCAACCACTATAATGCTGGCTGCCTTAGGAACTGGCTCGGTGGTGGGAAGGGAATGTCCCCTTCAGTTGTCATTGAGCCTCAGTCCTGTCTCATGACTTGTCTCTTCTGCACAGTGTCTGTGGTATTGTAATATAATGTAATGCTGCACTGGGATACATCAGGGCCCCAAGTCCCCATGGGTCTTGTAGGGGCAGCAATCAATGGGTCACACGCAGCTGCATCACAATGTGCCAGTTTCTATAAAACAAGGATGCTTTTAAAGGACAAACTAGATTCCCTCATGAAGGAGGGATAAAAAGGAGGCAGGGGGCAGCTGCAGAGAGAATGCCACCAGAAAGGCTGTTCTTTGATTTGAGGTTAAAAGCAGATTTCTGTGCATTTCAGCTATAAACCCTGTTAAGTGCAGCTCTAGGCAGTCTGGAGCTCTGTGACAAGCACTAATTTTGAGAGATTGTTCTTTGCTGATGGACAATTACACACCAATCGCAGCAGGAATCTGAGCATGGCTAATGTAAATGGTCTGGTATTTTGCTATTCGGGAATTAATGTTTTTTGATTTGTTAATGTTACAGAGCTTTTACCCTGTACAATAACAGTTCAAATGTTCTCCTCGGGTTTCATTATTTCTCAGATTTACTCAGTAAAGGCAGAACTGAAATACACGGGCACCAGTGTTGTTTACAATTACAGAAAATTGCCATTTCACTGTAGGTAACCACTCCTGTGCATGCCACCTGTAGCACTTAGAAGCAGATGGCACTTGTCCGAGGCCTGTTCGTGGTGAGTCTTGAATCACTAAAACCTTGTGCTGAGTTCTGCTGAGTCTCACAGACCAACAGGACCTGATGGTTCACAGCCTAAGAGACCTGCATCTCGAACAGCAAGCCCTTTGTGAACACAGTGTCCTTGGGACTGTGCATGTGTCTTTCTCAGATGGAAGCTGAAGTGGTGGAAAGATAAATTAATATGTCTGAGACATTTTTTTCCTGGTAGTGTACTGTAGGAACAAGAGGTTCTGGGCAAAGTTCGAACTGAGGTGTTTGGTGTTTGCTGGCCAGAGCTGAGAGCAGTTTTGACAGTCAGATGTTGCTCTGCATGTGGGTAGTACTGCTTCTCTCACTGAGCAGCTCTGCCAAAGGTCAGTACCATCTGCCATGAGTGCAAGGCCTCATACAACTTATGATGTTATGGCTCAGTGCTGTGAATTCAGCTGCACAGACCTCATTGGTATTTGGGAAGTATTTGACTGGACATCCGCTTGGAAATCTCTTCTTCTCTCCCTCTCTCAAGGAATTGGTGCTTGGACCAAATATCTGAAAGTTTGGTTTGAGTGCTCCAGGCTCTGCTTGAGGAAATGATGACACTCAGAGGTGTCCCACTGTAAAACTGGCTCCCTGACATCACAGGTGACAAGTGCAGGAGAAATGTTAGAGGTGTCTGGGGGCAGTCACTGTTGCACAGTCTGATATAGTGCCTTGTTCCTACTGTTGCTGCATCCCAGTACTGGATGAACTGGAATCCAGCATCACCCCACATGATTAAGCGGGCTAGTCAATAAATCCTTGGCTGGTGTGAAACATCTGACTTCAAGTGAATTCCTTGCACCAAGGAATCCAGCCATGAGCATCCAAATTCATCTGAGAGCAGCTTGTTAGTAGCACCTAGATACTACAGTAATTGGTGAGCTATAAATACCAAAGGCAGACATAATATTAAACAGGCTGTGTCATCAATTAGCTAATGACAGAAGCATAGAAACATTGGATAAAAATAACCTGTAATAGCACAATGCTCTCTTCTTACCCCCCTCCTACTCTCCCTCATCCAGAAATGAACAGCTCTGGGACACCTCATTTTTTACTATTATTAATTCAGGAGCTGTAACGTTCTGTGATGAGCACTGTCTGATCTGCAAAACATTCACTGTTTCAGATTGCCTTACACTTCCAATCATTTACCAGAAGTAAAGTTTGTGAAAACAAGTGGATTTGATGGACAGGATTGTTTCAGGTAATAAGGTGGAGCCTGTGGCACAGCTTCTAAATGGAGTTTGCATAGTTCAGTGGCATTTTTGTGATGGCAACAGCTGCCCATCATATCTCAGTGTGGCACAATGAAGAGTGCCCAGGCACAAGGCATGTAGGGGGCTCCCAGAGACTGAGTTTTACATTAATTCCTGGGCTTGGGTTTGAAACTGTGGATCAGACTCTACAAATGAATCTCAGATCAATACAACCCTGTTAGAGATGATGTGGTGTCAGTCTGCCTTGTGCTTTCATTGCACAGCAGAGCCCCAGTCCACTGCTGGTGCTGTGAGTTGATAAATGCTGTTGTGGGTGGAGAATCCTAACTCCCTGCAGAGCACTGACAGTAGCACCCATATTTCTCCTCGTTCATTCCCCTGGGCAGAGGATGAAGCTGTGTTCCCCACACCAGCCCTGAGCAGCCCCCTGGCAGTTTCTTGGTCCACAGAAATGCAGAGGGGTTGGGAGGCCTGACCTGCCCATCACCAAGGAACCCTTTCCCTCTGCCAGTGAGGGCAGAGAGCAGATTTTCTTCATCACTTTTTTCAAAATTGCCAAGGTTAAGAGATTGTGGAGGAGGATACAGGCAAAGTGGGGTGCAGACAGACTGACCCACAGACAGTGTGAGCATGCAAACCCTCTTTTTGAAGTCTATCAGCCCAAGAGAACCCCTTAGCAAATTTCCAGGACATAAAATGGAAACACAAAGAGCTCTCCTGAGTCCGTGTCCCAGCCATTAACACTCTGACCAAGCTTTTTCCTTTTGGGAAAGAGATGTTCTGAATGTGAGAGGCTGACCTGAGAGCTGGAGTCTGGGGACCTTTTCTCCCCTCTAAGTTTCTCTCTGTGATTTAATAATTGCTCAGGATCCTCTATATAAAGCAGCAAGGCAAATGAGCCATGACTTTCTGTGGGTTTTTAAGTGGGTGCTGAGTTGACTGGCAGGCTGTTGGGTCACTCGCTGTCTCTGGAGGTCTCGACACTGTTACTTGTCCAGGCAACTGCTGAGCTTATCCCTGAGCTTCAAATGCAGCTCCTGGGCTCTCCTTGCCTGTGGTCCCCAGGCAGGGAACGAAGGCAGCTTTTGGGGGCTGCCTTTAATGATGTTTTAACTCAAACGGTGTGTAACACAAACAAAAGTGGTTCTTGCTACTCTCTGCTCTGGCCCAACTATTTTTGTTTTGTTTGCTTGATAATACTTGCGGTGACAGTTTAAAATTTGGGCCATGTGGATTAAGCCCTGAAGCAGACTTTGTGAGACACTGGGGATGAGGATTCACAGAGGAAAACTTTTTGCTAATCTTTCCAGTTCTTTTTGTAGTCAGAGAGCAGCTTTCTCCTCTTCACGGTGATTCAGAGAAGCTAAATTAAGCAATTTCTCTGAATCAGCCTCCAGGGCAGCTCACTCTGCAATTCCCACCTCTACAACAGCCCCAAGCATTGCAGTCAGGCCAAGGCTCCAAGCCCAGAGCTGTCCAGAGAGGGCTGTGAGGAACAGGGAGCTTGGGATGCTCAGGGTCCATGGAGCTGGGGCTGGACCAGCCCAAGGGAGGCACCTGCTTCCCAAGGGGGAAAGTCTCTCCAGTGCCATTGTTATTATCACATGCTGGTCATTTGGAGAATCCTTCTTCACATTTGGGAGTAGTTATGAGGTGGGAAACCTCTGCACAGCCAGCTGCATCGTCTGCATGCCCTTGAGCTGAGTGACTCAAGAGCCAATGACGGCAAGAAGGAGAAATGCTGAACCTGAGCTGGAGAAGGGAAACTGCCTTGCTGCAGCTCGCATCTCTGTTGAAATTTTCTGCTGTTTTTTAACAAAGCCAACCCAGTTTGTTTCTATTTAAATAACAAAATTGCATTGCAAATGTTGAAATTCAAACAATTTGAATTTTCCAGTTTTTTTCAGGTTCATTTCCTGGTTTTTCATCAACACGTTTTCTTTCTTCCAGGTTCTGGAGATTAGGATAGGGTTTGATGGGCATATTCTGAAATACCTCAGCTTTTGAAAATGGAAAGAAAATGGCTTTATTTTTTGCTTGGGAACTTCCATCAGTCTTTAGGGAAAAAAGAAAACCCCAAACAAAACAACTTCCAAATATTGCACACTAAAAGCTCTGTTTCTTCTTTTCCCCTTGCTGAAAAACCTACCCGTGTGCAAGAAGCAACACCCTTGTCTCATAGTGGGGATCTTGTGCTCACTGATGGGCAGGCTGGAAAAGCTTTTACAGAAAGGCTCTGACTACCTTGTGCTGTTGGGAATACCCAGGCTCACAGCAAATCAAACCAAGACAGTGGAAACAAGGTCGGAAAAGTGAGAGAAAAGAGCAGTGATGGGCACAGACAGTGAGGATGAAGGGGATGGAGCTTGCCTGGAGGGAAGGCTGGGAAGGGAGTGAGGGTGCAAGAGTCCCACCAGGACTTCCTGCCTGGCAGCAATGGGAGCTGCAGCTTGTTCCCAAGAGAGCAGGCGGTGACTCCTCTCACTGCTCCTTCTTCCCACTTCTGGCTTTTGTGAAGCTCTAGAAATTGCAAGCGGGGGTGATTTAGCACGTCACTGCTGAACACGGGAGGCTTTGTGGTAATTAGCTTACTGCTAATTAGGAATATTTTTGAGTATTTCTTTGGAAGAAAGCACTGATCCATTTATAACAAGTCACCACTTGTGAAGCAGTTATCTGAAATATGTTTTTCCTTTTCTATAGAAAGAATTATCTTTTTTTTAAAAATTTTTATATCAAAACATGTTGAATGTGCCTGTCAAAAGTGATAGGTCTTTGTAATTTAAATGTTGCGAATATATCCTGTGAAATGTCTACAGTAAGTCTTGGGTTTATTAGTTTAAAAAAACCAAACCCCCAGAAAATCCTCTAAACACAGAAGCACGCATGTCTAACTCCTCAGAGTATAAAAGGGACATTTTATTTTTTAAAAACTGTGACAAACTTTTGAAATCCAAAGGCCTCTGTGCATATACATTTCTGTGTAAATACCACAGCACTTGTGGGTTTTTGCCTTGTTCTTTTTCACTGTTGACTTCCATGGCTGGCTGCAAGTACGAGGAGGTGATGTAGCTCTCTTCCTTGCTTGCGTATGAGAAACAACTTTAACACAGGAGTTGCTCAGGAATGCTACCTGAGACCTTTGGGTGCTCAGCTTGCTGCCTACTATGAATGTTGGCTGTTAAACTGTGCATGTTTTATATGTAGCCAAAAGATGGAAAAAGCTGGTGTCAAAGCTATTTTATGTGCAACTAGTAGAACTGACTTTAGCAAACTCTTACAGTGAAGCAAAAAGCAGTGGTTGAAGAGAGGAACTAAGACAGATTTTAGGCAACAGATTCATGGTAGTGTTGAAAACTATCTCTATGAGCAGTTCCTGAGCGTTATTTATTCTCAGATATATTTATTATAGTACCAATATCCTAACCACAGATGTCTCTGCTCTGCAAACCAGCATGGTGTGAAGGCAGTGATGGTGCTGTTGGCACTGCTCGTCCCTGCTACCTCCTTTTTTTTGTGTGGTTCTCCAGCTTGTTCGCTTGTGGCAGCAGGTTCCTCTTCCTCCTTTTGTTTGTGGGCTGCAGAGCCAGACAGAGCAGGGACTGAGATCTTTGGCACAGCTCCCACCCTCTGTAAACTAAGCAGAGCAGGAGTGGATGGGGTTTGATGAGGTCAGAGAGGTGTCTCGTGCTTCCAGCTCTGTACTGGAAGCTGCTCTCCATGACTTGAAGGGAGGAAGCTAAATGCCATCTTGTTTTTCAAACCTTTCTAACAGTTATGATGGAGAGTTTGGCTGAAAAAATTAAAAGACTTAAGAGCTCAAAGGGGGATGTAATGTTATTTGTGTTTATTTTAAAAAACATGTACCCCTTTTTACAATATTTTCATGTCTCATTAAGTTCTCTCTAATTTCTTTCCTGGAAACTGTATGATGTACTACTCATTGCTCAAACTCAAAATGGCATTTTTATCATTGGTACTATCTGTTTAAAACGTCTTTGTCAGTAAATTCCTCTTATTTTCCCCTTTCTACACACCCCTGGGCTTAAATAGCTCATAAACAACAACAAAATCAACACAAATTGTTTTGTTATTCAAATGAGACTTCTTTTTCCCACTGCAAATTTCTTTCTCCCCACAAACTGTGCTTTTTAACAATAACAACAGCCTAAAGCTCTCTGATTTTTCTTCATAGACAATCATTCTGGCCAAAACCAAACAAAATAGGGAGCCTATTAAGCTAGAGCCTGTTTTGCATACACCTGCAATAATTATTTAGATATGCACATCAAAATGAATAAGTTGTTGCACAATATGATTGGTCAATTTTGTTTATGCAGGAGCATCACCTTGCTGCACTGGTACAGTAAGCTCTTGCTTGTAGGCTTGGCAGTCAGGTGGGCAGGGCATCTCTGGTCAGATGGGCAGGGTACTTCACCAATACAGGACAGGTACCTGTGAGGTTGAGGAGGCTTTCCCATCTGTCCATAGATACTTTTGGTACTTTCCTATTTGCTAACCACCTGCCTCTTGCTAGAGACCCCTTGAGATACTCAATCAAGGGCTGGCACTCACAGAATTACATATGTTTTGCCTATATGTACATGCAACAAATATCTAGACATCTTCAAATGCATTAAAATGATTAAGCCTCACTGCACCTTAGTGAGATATTATCAACATCATTTGACAGATCATTGAAGGAGACATGGAAAGGTCGAGTGATTTGATCAATGTTGGTTTGCTCTTGCACCAGACTTGGTGCAGTGAAGTATGAGAGGGGAGATCCCTTCAGGCAGCATTGAGGGGACCAGGCAGATGGACTGGCTGCCCTGCTTGCCTCGAGCAGTAGGAGATAGCACAGAGCTCCCAAAGGGAGCCATGCTGCTGATGCCATGCTGCATACCCTGCTTGGGCCCCAGGTTGTCATCAGAAGCTGGGGTACAGTACCAGAGGGGTCCTCAGATGGTAGTTGTGGTGCTGGTGGTGGAGGTGGGGAGTGCATGTTGCTGACATAGGTCTACATGGGGATGTGGTGAGGGGGAGGCTTAGTGCCACAGCCACAGGCAGTGGAGAGAAAATGGGTTTCACTGCAGCCAGTAGCCTGAGGAGGGCCTAAGTCACTATTTTCCACACAGTTTAAGAGTTTAAAGTGTCGACTTGGTAGGGTAATGCTTTTCCTTTCCTTTACTAGTCTGGGTGGCAGATGCTCCCCACCCCGTTATCTGCCCTTCTCAGGAATGTGACCGTCCCAGCCCTGATGGAAGGGCTCACCTGAGCTTTTTCTGATCTGCTGCATGGAATGCGTATCAGTTTAAGCAAATGCAGCTGCAAAATGGGCTTCAAACTCCTCAGGCTGATTTTCTATGAATTGGACTAAGGAAAACTGCAGAGACTTCTCCTCTGGCAGTATTGCACAGGCAGGAGAGCTGGGAAGTGGAAACAGCCACAGGACAGAAACCTTTTTAATCAGTGTGTCTGCCTGCATCTTTCTCCTCTGTATCTCCTATAACCACTGTAACTGATTCCTTGGCAGCTGGAAACTCTTTTGAACTCAAGTTCTTAATGAGCTAAAGGAGAGCACGGCGCCAGGTAAGAGCTCTTAATTGACCAAACTCTCCTTGGGTTACTCTATGAACAGGAATCATTACGGTCTGGCAATAAAAGAAACACTATTACCAACGTGTGGGGTGGGAGCAGCCCGAACCTGAACAGAGCTAAGATGGCTGATGAAAATGCAGAAATACTAAAACAGACAATGAAATTGGTGGCTATACCTCACTGTTTTTGGCAAGTCAATAGAGTTTCCCCTCACAGACTTGTTGTCCGATGGTGTTAGCTGCTGGCTGGTCCAAGGGTGTTGTGCTGAGGCCGATCTTTGGGCAAGATTTTGGCTGTTTTAGGACAGAGGAACTGGGGACTCCTTTGTACTCCTGTGCAGGGGATCTGGAGGATTGGATTGAACAGATCCTGAACAGGAAGAGCTGAAGCACATGGTTCATTTTTCCATGCATTTAAACTGGTTTTGCCTGCATTTAAACCCCTTTCTCTTTCCTTGTTCTTTTGTTTGTTTGTTGGTTTGGTTTTTGTTTTATGTTTTTGTTTTGGGGGTTTTATTGTTATTGTTGTTGGGGGTTTTTTTTGTTTGTTTGGGCTTTTTGTTTTATTTAATTTTATTTTTTTTTTAGTATGGCAGGTTGTTTGTTCTTTTTTTTTCAGAAGAAAAGGGCTCTCCCTTGCTCTGTGGACAAATGACTTCAGCACCCAGGAACTTTTGGGTGCCCATTGCCAAGGCCTTGCAGAACTGTGCAACGAGGAGACAGGCAAACGCACCCAGCCAAGGCACTGATTTCACCAGTACACTGATTTTCCTTCTGTTTTTATATCCCAGCCCCAATGGGTTTTATGAGCTGGGAAACATGAAAAGCATTTTCCCTGGCCCAAAAGGGCAAGTTTTGGCCAAAAAGAATGTAATGGCATTGCTGAAAGGATAAAGGAAGGGAAATCTTGCCTTGACTTCCTGTACATTTTGTCTCAGCTGTGAGAGAGATGAGGCTCCTTTTGGTTTGGACTAATTGGTGTGAAGAAAGTCATGCTCTGCTTTTCTTTAATGTACTAATTTTACCCTGGTTGGTGGTGGCATGAAGGAGGGGCCTGGTTAATGAGAGAGGAGGGATTTTTGAAGGCAACCCAGAAAGCAACTGCCCACTCGTGTCATCTTTTGACTTTTAGTTATTAAAGCCACATGTGGCAGTGGGGCAAGTTGTGAAGAGGGTGAAAGTTTCAATTGGATGTTACATCAGCTGCTGTTGAACACACACTGCGAAATTTGGGAAACAAGAACTGGGAGAGGGAACTGAAATTCCCGGTGTGATCTCTGACCTCACGGCATAAGGATTTCAGTGCTTTGAGATTTATCCGCTACTATTAGCACAGGCTTGGACCTCGTTATAACTGTCTTTGAGCTATTCTATGTAAAGTACCTTGATCTATGGCTAAAAATCACTATTTAAGTGATTATATATTAGCATGATGTGGGGGTTTTTTATGTCCTCTAATCTTCTAGTTCTGAAGTGGAAGATTTGATGTGTGATGTGAGAAGTGGTACTGCAGGAATACTCTCAACATGTATATGGATTTGCAGAAGTGAGTATATCCAGACTGCTGAGCCCTGTGGGTTTCTCCAAGGGTGACTTTTAGGCTGAGGTTTTCACACCACTCCCATGTAATCCTGCGTTCACCCCATGGTTAATGCAGTGCAGGCAAGTCTTTTCTTGCAGTTTTGATCATTGTACTTACTTGTGAGTTTTGATTTTTTTTTTAGTTTTTCTTTTTCGGGGGGGGGGGGGCAGGGGGGAGATGGAGAG
This sequence comes from Manacus vitellinus, assembly GCF_001715985.3. Lineage (NCBI taxonomy): Eukaryota > Metazoa > Chordata > Aves > Passeriformes > Pipridae > Manacus > Manacus vitellinus. The sequence goes on from NW_021939122.1 coordinate 13,064,136, forward strand.
AGGGGCTTGAGACTCCAAAATTCTATTGTGAAAGAGTGTGACAGGAGAGAGGCTCTGTGCTGGGAAAGCAGAGCTGGCTCTGAGGCATAAGGGATCACAAATAAATGATCCTTGGGCACTGCTCCTGGGAGTTAGATGGGTTTTGCAGTCTGGCATGGAGAAATGGTTGTTTTCCCTCTACCTCAGCTGATCCTACCACTGACACTGTTCCAGGAGTTGTCCTTATGCTTTTTTGAAAGGGCTGGCTGGTTTCCCTAATTTTCACAGGAGGGAAATGGCATAGCCCATGACTGCTGAAAGAAAAGGTCTCAGCTCAGGCAGTGGAGTTGTGTGGCTTAGGAAATGGAACTCTTCAGCTTTATCCCTGCCAGCTGCCATATTTTCCATTGCTCCTTTTCTCTTTAGTGCCATAAATCCACAAAGCACACCAGCCTGTCCATTGCCCCATAGTCTCTAATGCCTGGCACGAGCACTTCAGTGGTACACAGAGCCAGGTGTGGCTGGAGGATTTGAAGCCACACAGACACTGAAGGGCTTGGGTGGAGCTGCGAGTCCCAGTGCCAAATTCTTGTCCACTGCTTGGTGGCTCTCTAGATTGACTGTAGCATTCAAGGAGGGTGTGGTGAGAGGACAAACAAGCCCAGTGTTTATTCCAGAATTGTACAGAATAAGGCTGGAAGGGACCTTGAGGGTCATCGAAGTTTCTTGTGCATCATGTTTGGCCTAAAGCACCAGCTATATTTGAGCTGAAACCTAGTCACGTTTACATAGAAAGAAACTTGTTGAGAGCCAGAATTTATTTGTCTGAAAGTATGCAGAGATCCAGATCTACTTTGCCGAAAAAGATAAACTGTTTTAAAAGATGTTCTTGGAAATCTGAGCAATTTTCTCAGTGCCGTGCAATGTCTCAGTGTAACTTCAAAACTCAATTACTTTCTTTTACACTAAACAATGATTAAGCTGTTCAAACCACTTTGCAAACAAACAGCTGCAGCATCCGTAGAATGAGAACTTCTGGAAGGGACCGTAGTGATTGCTTAGATACTTATCTTTGGTGAAATTAGAAATACACACATATTCCCCCCCCTTCTTTCCTCCAGTTCTGAGACTGGTTACGCTGGAAGTTTTGAACTTGTATTTTACATTCTTGTGCCTACCTCTGAACCCATGAAATATAAATAGTTGAAAGTTTGACTTCAACTGCTTCAAGAGGTTTCTAGATTCCCAGATGAAATGCTAAATTGCCTAAAGAGGAGCCTGAAGATGAAACAAACTCTGCAGTAGCGAAGCAGACCTGAAGATTACATATTTCAGTAGTTGATAAAAGCACCACCTTTTCGGGCCCTTCATAAAAGAAAGAATCTGTGTATTAAAGGCCTAGATTATCTGAGCAGACTCCGTAGCCACAGAAATCAAAGGCAAACTGTCGGTTTTCCTTCTGTTTTCCTCTCCAAGGGGTGAACTTCTCTTCAAAAGGATTTATTTTTTTCTGTGGGAACCTAGAAGGAAATCCTGGAAAACAGAGGTTAATATTCTTCGTTTTCAACAGAAAAAGTGGGGGCAGAAAACAAGATATTGAGCTCATGCAAGGCTGAGTAGTCTGCAGGCAGCAAGGTGATGTTTTATCAAAACACTGGGAAAGTAGCTCTTAATTCCTCACTGTTTGGCTTGCTAGTTTGGGAGGGGACATGTGTTGCTTTTCCTTGTGCGGGAACCTTGCCTCCCTGCATAAGCAGCTCCACCCTCTTTGGAGGGCATCGATTTTGCGAGTGCCGTGGTTACATTCCTTTTTAACACGTGACATAGTTTCACCCACAGGCTTAATCCTTGCTAAGAGGCAGGGTCTGCTTTAGTCAGGGCGTTTCAAAAGCCCTTTTGCTGCATGCAATCTCCCTATAGAAGTGTCTGGGAATGGTTTTCTGTTGTTTTTGTGACCCTGCTGGTCTCTAGCTGCATGGGATGTCCAGGCTGTGTGCAGCAGGGGTTGAATGCAGTGGGTAACAGAACGCTTTGCATCCAAAGGTGCCAGCATCCCTGTGGGGCAGCTGGGGCAGGTACCTACACTCCATACATGACAACCCACCTGCTTCCCGTGCTCACGCTGTTTGTGGGAAGTTTCAGGATGCTTTTGCGCCTTCTTTGCTCTGGGTCTTTCCAAAGGGCTGTCTGTCCTTCCATGCAATTCAGAGCAACCTTTGTAGCAGAGCACAGCTGTGGTGGGGGACTGGGGAGACCCAGACCCTGTACCACAGCTCAGCACAGTGGTGCCAGATGCCTGTAAAAGGCAAACACTGTCTGTTGTGTATCATGTGATGGTGTATAGACCCCAAAAGCTTATTCTTTTTGTCAGCTCTTTTTTCCCTCTGTGTTTTAACTTTCTGCTGCTACTTAACTTTATAAAATAATAAATGACAAAAAATATGTTCTTAGAAATTCATGCCTGGGGCTGGGGCTTTTTCTAAGTAGTTTTGACTCTTCAGAGGGAAGCTACTACTAAGCAAAAATTACCATAATTAACTATAGTAAACTGCCTGCCATTTGATGTCTGAGACTTAAAAGCTTCTGTTGGGATCCAGACAGTTTTTGAAAACAAGGTCTCAATGGCCTAATTAAAACAGAAAGGAGAGAGAGATGGGAGCAGGAAAGACTGGTGATAAATCTAAATAAATCACAATAAGCTGACAAGAGGAAAGGTAAATGCAGCCTGGCTTCTTGGTCCAAAATATATAGCCTGGGAAGTCTGGATTTCATCTTGCCCCAACATGCTCTTCCTCTGAAGCATCCTATGAAGGTCCCTTGTTGCTCTGGATCCACTTCAGTGGAAATGGATTTTGGATCAGGGCACAGTGTTTCTCTGAGCAAAAGAGAGACATCCCCTTTAAGATTTCCAATCTTGGGAAAACACATCAGGTTTTGAGTAAGTTCACCCGGAGGCAGCAGCAGCCTTGTGACAAACGTGGGCAACACAAATATTTGTGTAGCAATTAACTGCACAGTGCAATGATAATAATGCAAATACGTTTTTAGTGATAGTGCTTATAGCAGCTTAAATTGGGGCTGTAAATACATTGATTTCCTGGGAAACGGGTACATCAGCAGAACTCCTTTCTCTGAGCTTGTAAGCTGTTACACTGCTACTGCACTGGTGTGGTCAAGCAGGTTTCAAAGAGTCACAGCACATCATAGAAGGGACAGTGCACACAGGCACAGCTGCAGCACGGCAGAGGTTGGGCATATTGCACCAGGGGAGGGTCTTCCCTTGCTCTTCTGCATGCTCAGGCTGCTTCTCTGCTCGGTGAAAGGGGAGGAGGTGAGTCTGCTTTTAAGCATCTTGTGCTGGAAGAAGTCTGGAAAAGGAGTCCATATGGACAGTAGCCTCTAGAAGTGACTGTGGTGGGCTCCTGTTGCTTTCTAGATACTTTCCAGAGGGCTCTGACTGATGCAATCAGTTTGTGTTCTGGTGTTGGAAGGTGTTTTCCTGTAAATAGAGAAGCTTGAGGATCCAATCCTGATCCTCAATCCTGCTGGCTCAGCACCACAGGGCAACACCAGCCACATCCTAGTGAGTATCTGTGCCTGGTGGGAAGGATCCCTTGAGGCCATGAATTCCAATGTCACTACAGCAACATTCTCCACTGCCCCCAAGGATGTGGGCAGCTTTTCCCCTGGAAAACTGTTGCTGCTGGGATATTTTGTGCTGAGATATGGCAGTGCTTGGAGTATGGGTGCATGTCTGGCTGCTTTGCAGGCAGAGTGAATCACAGTGGGAGTTACTACCAAAAATAAGGGTGTTCCATGGCTGAGGACCTCATGGTACCTGCTCATACTGCTGTGAATGGAGGGAGCACATCTACAGACTCTGGCCTCAGGGGAACAGGCTGTATCCAGCCCTACAGGTACAGCCTCACAGCCCAGCTCGGGCTGAGGACGGTGACCTTGCATGGACAAATGGAGCCAGCTGTTGAGGGGTAGCCAGGACATAGCTACTCCTCTCAGCTTCTGCACCTCATACCTGGTCACGATGCACATGCAAGGTTTGCTGTGTCTGTGCCATGTCACACTTGTGAGCTGGAAGCTGACACAGGTGAAACATGTCTCCCAGTCTGAGCTCTACCTAGAACTCTTCTTGCAGCCTTCTTCAGTGCAAGCAGACATTCCAGGAGGCTCATGTGGCCTTTACAACCTCACAACTTCCAGCTGAAACGAAATAAGGAGTAAAGAGAACTGCTTGAAGGAGTTTGCACTTCTAGACAAATAATCACACTTTGCCCTTGAGGAAAAAGGGCACTGCATTGCAGCTGCCTTCCTGCTCTGATGATGGTTGGGTATCTCCCTAAGCCTTTTAATGAAAGTAATTGTGCTCACCTTTCTCAAAGCCCTGATTCAATGTTGGTTTTCCTGACTGTCCCTTTTGGCTTTTTGTGTGGTGGGAGAAGCAGTTAATTTTCCTTCTGATGTTGACTCATCCCCAGTTGCATCTCTCTAATGTAAAAGTGAGCTTTTGAGTTTGGCTCCATGAATCCTGCTCTCCTCCCTAAGTCCACAAATGAGGCTGTAACCATGGCAATTCTGTTGCTGCTCAGACAAACCATCAATGTGGAAGACTCTTGGCCTAGGATCCATAACGGGAAAAGCAAAGCTTTCCTTACTCTGAGAGCTCAAAGCAGAAGAGAAGGAAGGAGCAAAGAAAGGTTACTGGCCACTGTTTGGTTGTGGCTGCAGTGTCTGGGTTAGACCTGGTGGGTCAGAGCGGAGATCTGTGACAACACTGTGCTGTCACCAGCACAAACACCTGTGCAAGAACAGGGTGAGCAGAGAGCGATCTGCTTTCCTTGCTGCCATGCTGTACTCCTGGTGATCTCAGAGGCTTCCAGAACCAGACATTGTGTCTCCTCCATTTATCTATAGGCTAAAAACCCTGGGCTGTGTTATGGCTTCTGTAAGGCTGCATAAGTCCAGTGTGATTACACTTACTAAAACAGGATCACCTTGGCATTCCTTTCCCATGCTGTTACCATTACAGATGTCATAGCTGCATCCTGCCAAACTTCCTCAAGGCAAATTCCAAGCACAAATGAGAAAAAGCTACTTTTCTGGCCAGTGGAGCTGAGCTATCCAGCAACTAGAATAAACTAGGCCATTGAAAATATAATTTCTTATATCCAGTGGGCTATAGGAGAGAAATTACCTATTTGTTTAATACAAGAAAGTCTAAAATGGGATGTTCCATGTTTAATGGCGGTTCAGTTCAGTAGTACAGATGACCTGATCCAGTGTCTTCCTGATCCTGAATTTTTTTTAACTTTCCATTTGTATGTCTTTAGTTGTACAATTATTGTCAGCTCTGATTTTTGTTTTGCTAGTCAGCTCCTGCTGAGATGATTCAACTCACTAAGTTGGCACAAAAAGAAACTTGCCCAAAAGTTTTCCCCCAGGATAGAATAAAGGAAGCATTTTCTGTCAGATTAGTGAGCTGAACTGGCTCTTTGGAGCCTTGACACAAGGACATGGGAGGACAAGGACATGGGTCTGATAATCAGATTGGGGAAAGAGAGGAGGAGAGGTAGGAAGACTATGACTCACTTTTCTGGTGCAAAAAAACTTTTTAAAATAGTCATGTGTGCAGCTGAAACATACCATGAGCTGTGACACCCAGCATTATGGGAGATTAATCCTGTCCACAGATTTTCAGCTTTTTTCAGCCACAGTGGATGTGTCAGACAGTCTGTGTTAATTGCAGTGCAAAAGCCCAGCATGAGGATAACATTGCTTCTTTCTGGGGAATGATTGTTCTTGGAGTTATGAATGGTTTTGTCTGAAATTTATCCCAGAAAACCTCTACAAGATTGTTTACATGATTGTGCCTTCTTTAACCTAATTATTCAGCAGAAGCCCCACGTGGAGCTGCAGCGTATGCTGTCAGAAGCAGAGGCACTGCTGTTAGACCTATTTTGCTCCCTAAACAGCATTAGACATGGCAAAGAAAGCAGCTATCTATGCTACAGTTGTTACAAGCTGTTTTCCCACCTCCTACCTACCCTTTGAGATGATAATGTCTGCAAAAGGCAGCAGTATATGTACAGTATTTATGTGCTATAAATTGTAGCACTTACTGTGAAGTGCACTGTGGTGATGGAACTCCCTTTTCTTGTTCTCTGACTATTTGGGACATGTCTTTCCACCACTGCTTGGTGGAAAGGCACAGCAGGAACTTACACCTGCAGCAGAAATTTCTCCCAGGAATCAGACACAGGTCTAAATTCAGATACAAGTGACTTGGTAGCTGGAAAAAGTACCTTAGGGTGGCAGTAGGAACCACTGGAGGTTTGTGATAGCCCTGGATCCTGGAGACCACTCATCTTTTTATTGGGATGGGTCAACTCTCTGGACCTGCCTCTGAGAACTAATGCCATGAGAACTAATGTGGTTGTCTTATTGCACTCATGTGTCCCTGTGGTCCAGACCTGCTATCTGGTCAGGAAGGCACTTCCATAGATAGTAAAGTCTGATTCCTGTTCTGATCCCTCTTGCTGACTGCAGAAATGAAGCAGTGGGCTTGTAGTGTGATGCTGTTGCCTGAGGAAGGATGAAGCAAGGAGTATATGCTGGTAAAACAGTGGGCCAGGGAGCTGTAGAGGCAGAAGAGGTTCAGTGTTGTAGGTAATCCTAGGAAGATTTGGGCATTTTTCCCGAATGACCTCCTTGTTGTTGGAGGGAACTTGTTATGAGTGAGCGTGGCACTTGCTCTCTCCTACCACCTGCTGGGGACTGAATACATTTCTGTGACTTTTAGTCTTGCAATAACCTCAGGCTGCCCAGCACGAGGGGCAGTGTTATGAGCCCTGACGGATGTCTCTTTGTGATCTCGCAGATGGAATCTACTGTAGAGCTGTCCATAAATCCCAAACAGTGCATCCAGAGGTGGAAATGTGGTTACTACAGACTACATACACAGGCAATGGTGGGAAAGGGCCATACCTTCTGCACTTGGATCAAGTATCTGGACCCGAATTGTGTGACTGCTCAGTATAGCAGTGTCAGATGTTCCTGCAAGTGCAGTGCTTACCTTGTGCCTGACTGTTATGTCCTGCCCACGCCTCGCCTTGGAAGAGGATCTGTCTCGTGCTTCATGCCAGCAAATGCCCAATTACAGCACTAACACAACATAAACTGCAGGTTATTGATGTCAACTGGCTGCAATTTCACCAAATTTGAAACTTCTGGAGCCAGGTGCTAGGCTGCCTTCTCCACATCATGCTGCCAAAGCACCTGTTTCTGAGGACCATCTCTTCCCTTCCTGAACATTTCGTGCCAAAGGCCATGCTGTCTGCAACTCCTGCAGCAGCTCCCTAGGGCACAGACTGTGTGTGGATATGTCCTGACACATCCTCTTCCTCCTCTTGTAGCTTTATGCAACTCCCTACTCTCATCTTTTCTCACACTGCTGCTCCTTTCAGCAGCTGAAACAGTGGTTTGTGAACTCTGACTGAACTGATGGGATCTCTTCATAACACTCCACATTTCTGCAATTAGTTGTTGGGGTTTTTTTAATTTAGTTTTATTTATTTTTAACAGGCTCTGTTCCCAGATTTACTGAGCTGAGTGCAGTTGCTTAGCTTCATTATTCTGTTGCAATAGGTCTGCTGGCAAGTTTATTAAGCAATAAGGGATGAAAGGCAGCAAGTTTCTAGGTGGTTATAGTGTGTGTTGGCTAGTGTTGATAAGGCACAAGGTCGAAGGCTCACAACTTTAATCACCAGAAAAAAACACCCTGGAGAGACAGGATCTTATTGGTATAATGGCATGGAAGTGAGTCATAAAAAAGAGACTGCTATAAAAACTACCCATTCCTCTTTGCCTGGAGAAACTGATGCTTAGGAGAGATTGTTTGTAAAATTGCTCTAATGTCACATCTATGGCTGTCTTTCCCCCAGGGGTTATGGGCCAGGTGTGAACTTGAAATGGAAATCCCTCAAACCAGCTCCTTTCTTTATCTGCTAGCCAGAGAGAGCTCCAGTTTCGTTGATGAAATTATTGCTGGGGGTCCTCCTCTCCCTGAAGGAGCCCTGGAGCTTTCTGTGTCTGTAGGGGACTTGTCAGATCTTGCGAAGTCTGGCACACTGCTGCTGGTGGTGGCCCTGCCTTCTGGTGCTACTGCTTCTCGCCTGCCAGCATCCCATAGGTGTCCTGCATGATTGGGAAGAAGCATCATCATCCTTTGGCCTGAAAATAGCTGCAGCCATACCATTTTGTGCATGTGGACTCTGTTTTCCCTAAGCAAGCAGGTCATGGACTGCTGTCTCATTCTTTCATATGTACTCGTGAGAAATCCAACTTTAAAATTTTTGCTCATGTGTCTACTTTGTCACTGGTCATCATCATGATATTTGGCAAGTCGTCACTGCTATCAGATTCCTGGCCTTACACCCCCCCTGTATATATGGGCTAATAGTACAGCATAACACAATACAGTAATTTCAGAGTGAATTGACAAGTTTTGGAGGATTAGAGACATATCCTTTAGGAATGCTAAGTAATCATAGTGTCTCCCTACAGAGGTTATTAGAAATTGAAAGATGACATCTGAGGGAAAACTACGATTACAACAACATAGACAAGCCAGATGGGCAAGTGATCCACACAGCTTATGTCAAGAAAACAGGAAGCATCTGTCTTTGTGGGGAATGGAAGAAGTAATAAATGGATCACATACAGCCTGGGAGATTGATAGCTGTAATTTGGCAGTGGCTGTTCAGCACTTCTATCAGCAATGACAAAGTGGCCTGCAGCGTTACCTGCTTCTTAATCAATCTCAGTATGGAAGGGGCTGGAGATCTCTCTGTAGAGAGAGATCTTACGGATCGAAGCAGCAGTGACATAGAACCATATGGAAGACCATATGTGAGGACAACATCTGTAGAGTCATCTTTTCTTTCTTGTATTTTCTCCCCTTCTTATCTTATTTATTTGTAAAGGGTTGTTGTATACATATACATATGTATACATATACATACAGATCAGCTACACAGCTATAGCAGAAGAGCCTGGTAATTGTGAATTAGATTCTTGTGGCAGGGAAACCTGAGCAGCAGAGTCCCATGATGGTGACAGAGAAGTAGCATATTGCTGATTTAGTGCAAAGCCCGGCCCTGTTGTAGGGGATCAAGGCTGGAGGGGAGCTGTGCATTACATTGTTGTGGGTCACCAAAGTTGGTGTAAATTCCTGGCATTACAGGACACTGTAAAGTAAAAGTGCTTGTCCTTATTTAGTAGTTCTACATCAGGTGACTGGATTAGTCTGAGCCTTTTGTAGGTAGAGTGACGTGACAAGGGTTAATATGCTCAAGAGTTTGTCTGTTCCCCAAACCCTACATCCCAGATGACTTAATGGGAGAGATTACCTCTGTCTGCTGATGTTGCCCCATCTATACAACACTTTGCACTGCACTAAGCTTTTTGCAGCGTGCTGCTCAATCAGACAGCAGAACTCCCAGAAGTTTTCTCCACCTGGGCTGTGGGAGGAAACAGAATATGGCAGAGCTGGACATCAGAAATAAGGAGTTGCAGGTCTGTTCTTGGCCCTGGTTCCTTGTGGCAGAGACCTCAGGGCAGGGGTTTCAGAGATTCAATGAACAGAGGAAGGACAGGAAGATGAGAGAGGTCAGCAGAAGGGAAGCGTCCAATGTCGTGGGCACCAGTCCCTGGACCTCAGCTGAGGATGATTTATCCATAGATATTCCTTGGTGTGAGTGCAAGGTAGTCCTGAAGGCTTACTGGTTCAGACACAGCCTAAAAGCCTTGCTGAGGAATAGCTGTAGTAGAAGCAAGAATGGAGCCTAGGTCTCCAAAGTCCAACACCTGTGCTGCAGTCCTTGGAGCTGGCTTTGCATCTGGAGAAAGTACTTAAGTGATAGTCTAAGGTGACTGAAGGGAAGCTGGACCTGTCAATCTGTAAGCTGTGCTTCCTGATGTGGCAAGTGGGTTATGTCCTTTATTTTGTGTGTGTAAGTCAGCAAATGGAGGGCTTTGCCTTTCACCTGACACGGCCCCAGATTTGAAATACAGTGTTGGAGAGAGGCTTACTTTAAGGACAGAAAATTGTGGTTTACTGTTTTATAAGTCTGATTCTGTTTATAGCCCTTTTCCTGTTCTGTTCAACTTAGTAAAACAGAATTTCATCTGGAGTAAATAATGTAACTGTTCCTTCCAGTGGAACTGTGATGATTCACACCAGCTTGAGTTTGGTTCCACTAACCTTAACTCCTCAGTGCAATTAAGTAACATAATTGTGCTCTCATACCCATGTTTCACATCTTTGAGACTACAGCAATGATTTTATATAACCTGGGATAAATTCAAACCTGAGATAACTTCTTTAAGGTCATACTGCTTCTGTTAGAGGTGGAGATGTTCATGACTGGTCAAGCCTGATTTTTATATGACTCAGTGCCTGAGTGTGTAAGATTTTTAGTAGCACAGTGGGTACCTCATGTCTCTTTGCTTCGGGAGCCCTGATGACACTGATATCTCAGTGTGGTGCTTTAGCACTGGCACTCCAGGGAGAAACTTATCAGGAGGTGTTGGCACTCTGGCTGAGCTGTACTGGAGATAGATAAGTGGAAAGCAGTTTGGAAACAGCCTCAGCACCTAAATGTTTTCCTTCGGTGTAACACTTTGCTGCTGTGGTTAAACTGCAAGGATTTCTGGACAGGGGTTATGCAGAACTGTGGACATTCACCCTGTGCCAGTTAGAGTAAGATAGCTGGTTAAACAGCAGCTGAACTGCATTGATCACTTCCCTTTCATTTAAAGTCCAGAGTCCCTAGACAAGAAGGATATGAAAGAAAGAGGGAGTGAATTGACATTGTAGCAATGGATTTCCTTGCCCCATCATCTTGTTCCTTCATCCACCTCAAGGTCTAGTTGTTCATCACAAGGCCTTAACTTTGAGCTTTAACTGAAACCTCTCTCTTGCTTTGTTGTACAGTGAAGATGTACAGTGAATCTTCCCATGGCTGCTGCAGTGACTCTGGCCAAGAACCCGTGCCATAGCCCTCTCACCTCCAGGAAAGATTAGAGTGAGCCAGGGAGAGGCAGTGAGCCACAGTAAATTGAGCCTGTGATCTACTACAGAGCTCTCTTCTCTAAAAATTCTCCTGCCACTGAGGAAGGCAAAGTGGTTTCGTGATGGATTTCATGAAATGGGACACCTGAGAGCAACAGCTATTTGAGAAGAGAGGTGTACTTTATGGAGAGATTATGTTTTTGTTTAAGCTTGCTTGGATGTCAAGATGACAGCTGCGTAGAGGTTGTGTGGACAAATGAAGTGAGAGCTAATGCTCAGCAAGAGCAATGCAAGCTTCCCAGGGGGCATGGGTTTGCAGTACAACACGAAATCAGATTTCAGAGATCAGCCATGCTGAAAAGGTATTGACTGAAGATAAAATGCAAGTACTTACCTGCTTGTTTTCTGCAGTGCTTTATTGCTCACTTTTGTTTGGTTTTGCACTAAGTAAAGGGATCTTTGTATTCTCTCTGTCAGGGCTACCCTTAGCAGGCCCACTGAGGTCATCACTCTTTCCTCATACAGAAGGGCTGAATTACAAGGAATAAGGCAAGGCTTCATTTTCCGAGTATGCCAACAAACAAGATCTTTCATGATTGGCCATATCTGCTGTGGACTGATGTGACCCCCTTCATCTCTTGAAGGATTTTTGGCCTTGTTTCCCATTATGGAGTGAGAGAATAAAAGAGGACAAAAGAAATGATGTGACCAAGTATTGCCCGCTGTGCTATCCTAGGCCTTGCAGGGGGATCATCTGGTCCATCAGCCAAATTTCTGACCACGGACAGGTGCTGCAAAGGGAGCTGTGTGGGTGCAGACTGTTCTGTGCCATGGAAATCATGAATGTTTAAGTTAATTTAAATGAAAATCCAAAGCTCAGGGTTTTTCTGGAGGACTCCAGAGTGATCTGCTGAGGAGTTTTTCCCATATCATGGATGACGTGTGGAGACGGAGTGAGGCTGTTAGCCATGAATCACCAAGTGGGCAGAGCCTTGGACTATGAGATCTGCTGGCATGATTCCCATCTGGGAGAAGGCAAAGTGGCAGCTGAGAGTAATATCAGCAAAATCCTGCCATTGGTAACAAAGCTGAGAGGTGGCTCAAGGTCTTTTTCCCCTCTCTCCTGTGCTACTTTGTTCTCCTTTCCCAGGGACCAAAAACACATTCATGGGGACTGTGTGACAGGGCGCAGTCTGGCTTTGTGCAGGGAGGGAGGGAAATCTCTGTGGCTGTCTGAACAATAAGATCTCTCATGTCAAGGTTGCTTCACAGAAAGAACTACAGGGTGTTCTAGGTATCCTAGAAGACTGCTAATCCTTGACATTCTCACCTGGGAAGTGCCAGATCCTGCCTATGTTTCTGCATTTGTTGGTACTCTTTTAAATCCCATTGGAGCTGAGAAGAAAAGAGGGTCATGACTCCATTTACCTTGAAGTTGAAGGAAGGCTTCTGCTGACCCTGCTTGTGGTGGATCAGGTACTTCTTTGTTCTGTCCCTGCAATCAGGCCTTCCATTTGCTTTTCCATAAAAATTACCAACCACCTCAGAAAGCCCTATTCCCACTCTTGACAGCCAGGGTCACGCAGGACTCATTAAAGAAAGTAAATAAAGGATGTGGGCATGCCTGGCAGAGACAGCTTTCTTGTGCTGCCAGCAGGCCCTCTGCCAGGTAACACCGAACTCCCGGCGAGAGCTTCTCAGAGCACCTTTGGGATGTGTACAGAAGAGTTCTGTGGTGAGATGAAATATTTAAAACCACTTTGGGTTGAAGCGAGGTGGGAGAGCAGCAGCCTCTTTAATCTGTGCACAGTTTTAAGACTGCATGTGAATCATTGATGAGGAGGGAAGAGTGTTTCTGAAGCTCTGGCAGGTCATTAAACCTGGTGATGGACTCATTAAAGAGGGAGCTGCATGGGAAGCCCTGGACCAAAGTACCAGGAGTATTTCACATGTATTGCCCTGAGGAGCGCCAGCACTTTTTACCTGTAACTTTCAGGGTATTGTTGCTGTTTTGTATTAATGAAGGCAAATGTCTTAGGTCAGTGAATTGTGTTGCATAAGAGAAAATGTGTGAAAAAAGCTCTTTGATCTGTCAGGCAAAAACATAAGAAGATACAATAGCTGGAATTCAGGACTTATGGTGTTTCTAAAGATCTGATTGTCTTGTATATGGGGGTTGGATAAATCACCACTGCAAACTCTTTTAACTGGGACTTAATTGGGTTGGGGAAGGTGGGGGAGTGTTGCAGTGTTAGTATTCCCATGGCTTCAGTGGAAGAGAAGCAGAAAATGCCTCTTTGCCAAGTGGTATCCTCAAATCCATGTGTGTTCACAGCTTCTACTGGCCTCAGTGCCCACACCGTAGTGCTATTTGACCTCTACTGTACCTGCTGATCTGTGCCTTAGGCTTTCTCTGACCCACCTGCAAAGATTGTACATGCTGTTCAATGGGTTAGATAATTTTCTGGCCATGGCAATGACAGATGCGGTGTCAGATGACCCCTTTGACTGCTTTGAATTTTGTTCTCTTCTGAAAGAATTTTGCTTTTCAGCAAAACTGTGCTGAAGTGTTGGCCATAGACCTAAGTAAACCTGGCCTTATTGCTTACAGTCCCTGTACTTCATCTCTAATTGTTAAGTACACAGACCTAGATACTTGGATGGTGTAAACTGGTATTACCCTCTTGGCTTCAGATAGGTTTACAGGATTTGAACAATATCCCCTGATTACTGTACATTTACATAGCTGTGTTGCAAAGCACCGTGCAAATGTCATGCAGAGGAGATGATATCTGCCTTCCTCAGGCGGCTGGACATTGTCCCTCAGCTGGCAAACAATCAGCAAGTGACCTTTTCTGCAAAAAGCTGCAGCTGTCTGCCCTTGCTTCCCTGGCCCTCAGGAGAGAGTGGGAACAGCTGCAAAGAGAAAGAGCCTTCAAATTTGCAATGTGGAGGAGGAGCAAGGAGTTAACAACGTGGAGGATGCTTCTGGGTTGAGAACTCTGGGCTTCTCTGCCTCTTGGTCTGGAGGAGAACAAAAGCAACTGAAGGCAACTTAAAGTAAGGGCTCGTCCTCAGTGGCAGAGCTGTCAGAATTTTTCACTCAGATGAGGCCTTATGGCTCAGGTAAGTCCATGCGTTGCTTGAAGCCATAGGTGGTGGTGGGGTGGTGAAAGAGCTTCATTACCCTTGCTGGGTGTGGTAGCTGTGTCTTGATGTTTATACCTCCTACTTAAACTTTTGCTGGGACATCTTACTTCTAAATGCAATTGCTTCTGGCAGTGTGGAGAGCTGATTGCTGCTTAATATTGCTTAGGAATTCAGAACAAGTGGAGAAGAATTAAATACAAAGTTCTGTTCCTTCTGCACATAAAGTTATCAAAGATGCTCTAGTTTTGTCCTCAACTAAACAGTAATTGAGTTTCTGTTTCTTTTGCTTTTTTTTTTTTTTTTTTTTTTTTTTTTTTTTTAGTTCATTGCTTGAAAGAAGCTCTGCCTTGAATGAGCTATTTCCAGAAATCCTGTAAGCAGTGTGCTCAGTGGAGGTGGGAAGAGTGGTATGTGCGAGGACTTGGGAATGCACAGTTGGGTATAGGGAGTGCAGTGGGAAAGAACAAATGAATTCTGACACTGTAAGTGAAGATTAAGCAGTGAAGAGAGTGCAGCTTCAGCTGGCAGTCATTGCATGAACAGCTTGGATATTTCAATAATCAGTTTAAAGTTGAGTTTATCAGGCTCTTCAAGGTGTGTGGTTGTAGCTCAGAGCCATTGAAAGTCAAGAGAGATTATGGTGGTGTGGTGTAAAAATGCTTTAATGCAATCTCTTCCATCCGTTGGAATAGGAGATAGAACTGCTGTTGTCAGGAGTAGTTTTCTGTTGCTCATGATCCTAAACTCCCATTCTCAACTAGGAGCAGAGAAGGAGGAAGATGTTATTTATTTGTAGAAAGCTCAGTCACAACCTGAAGCTGAACCACCTCTGAACTCTCCTAGTGGACTGTGGCTCTCCAGTCCCATGAAAGTATCTGTTTTCCTTCTCCTCCAGTTGAACAAAGTGACCTGCAGTGGATAGACAGAGGCAAGAGCTTGTCCTTGCCCAGACATGCTCTGACTGGTGAATGTCACTCACTCTGAAGTCAGTGGGGCTCTGGGGAATGACCTCTTTGGCTGTGCTCTCCAGGCCATCAGGTAGAAATCTGCACAAGCTTCTTCTTGCAGGGGGGCTAGAGTAATTTGTAGTGTGTTTTTCATTATTTCTACTTTGGCAAGTCCATAGGCAATTGCTTTGAGGAGAACCAGCTCCCTTAGGAATCTCTGCCTAGGGATACCCAGAGGCTATGCTGTCTGTGACACTCATCTGCCTGTAATTACAGGCAGTAAATCCATTACATGCTGCACTAAGAAATTAATCTTTATATCCCACTTAATCAAAAACATCTTGTTAGAACTGTTTGTTCCATTTTGGGGCTCTCTGGTGTGTGATTTCTCTTTGTGATTTCCATCCCTCAGACTGGAAGGGACTCTGTTCCCATCAATTTCTCCAGTGTATAGCCAGCCTTCAGCTGGGATTTTTGGCAGCAAGCAAAGGGCAGCCAGGGCCTTGACTACTGTTAGCTGTCCCACAAGCAATTACTGCAGCTGCTCGCCATTTCAGCACATGGGGAGGTTGAGACTTGACCCAGAGGCAGGAGCAGTGGTTTGAGATCCAAACTTGTGCCATGGCTGGATGTAGTGATGGTGTCAATATGGATTGTACTTGCCTGCAAGTGTTTTTATTGTGTTCTGATGACTGAATAGCCAGAAAATAACTTATTTTTTACTCAGTACCAGAGGTTAGCCTGATCCTTCTGCTGGGCAGTTAAAGGTGCATTCCAAGGACACCTCTTACTGAGAGAGGAATGAACAGCCAATCTCCCATCACATTGTGCCATTAAAGAAGAAAAATGTCTGTGTTATGCTTCCCCTCTGGAAGGAATTTGGTGCACTTGATATCATTCCATAATCTGCTATGTCTTTTCATTCTATTTCTTTCAGCAGAACAATGTGTCAGTCTGAGTGGGACAGCAGAAGACAGAGACAGGTGGGAGGGAAGTTCAGTGGGAAAAAACATCCCAGAAGAAGCTACCACTTCTTCCCAAAGCTGAAAGGCTGGAAGAAAATGCATTTGAAAAGGATGAAAATGCTGAATATAGTTTATGTGGCTAGAGGATAAGGAATGATACATGTGCAGTTGCTGAATGTGTGCTGGGGAATGTCCTACACAGGGTTAGTGAGAGCAGTAACATAAAGTTAAGGAAAGGGGCAACTCTATGCTGGAAAGAATAGAAATTGTCCTGGTGAGAGATCTTTAGGAAGCTGTGGGTAATTCTCTAAAAGGAAGTGATAAACTCTCCATGGCTGGGGTTGTTTGGAAAGTAAACTGGACAAAACAATAAGAAATATTCTCTAAGGACCACTTATCTGTCAATTTGATGGATTAATGACCTAATTGATCCTTTGGTTTCCTTCCGTCTCTCATGCCTACTGTTCGTGAGCAGCAGCTTTTAGTCATTGGGAATGAACTGGGTGAAACGAATAGTGTTACTGGAAATACTCATTTCCTTTCAATGATTTGGTCTTCCAGGCCTCCTGGTCATAATAAAGCTTTGGTGCTGTAGGAGATAGAATGGGTATTGGTCTCAGAGGCTGCTAAACTGAAATGTGCTTTTTGCTTTCCCTATATGGCCTAGAGTTATTTCTGTCTCTCAGGTAGGATACTCTCCTGAGACCTGGCTCAGAGCTGCCTATTCTTACAAAGCTATGGCAGTTCATTGTTGCTTCTACATCTATGGTCTGGTCTGTGCCAACCTATTTGCAGGCTTCTTGGGGCTTTTACAAGGCACAAATAGGCAGATTGTTTGTATTTTGCATCATTTCTCATGAGTTTGGGCTATCTGTTGAGGCAAACCAGATGGGAAGCTTTGTAAACATTCTTTTCCCTCCTCCATGTGTTTTCCATCTACCAAGTTTCCTGTGCTGCCTTACTTCCCACATGTCCCATATAGGAATTGGATACATGATCAAGGAAAGAGAAAGGGCATGATATCTGTATTTTGGTATTCTTGGAGCCTGGAAATTACTTTCTGTGCATTGGAGGAAGCTTCATGATGTTCAAGATACTTTAGAGACCAGAACCTGCTGGTTCACTGAGACAACATCAAAGTGGTTGGGGGTAAGCATAGCTGGGTCTTGTACCTCCCTCATTTCATCCCAGTGATGATGAAGGGCATCCTTTTTTCTCCTCATTCTCCTTGACTGTTTACTCTTGCCTCTGCCTTTCTCTGTACCATTTAGGATATGTGGACCATGGGTACATCTACTGTGCTGCTATACTCAGGATTTCAAGTACTGAGGAAACTATCTTGCTCTAGTTTCCTTGACATCTCTTTCCCTTTGTACATCTGCTGGTAAAGCAGCCTGGCAATAGATGAAACTTTAAATACATTAGACATTCATTTGCATTTGAAGAAGGAAATAAAATATGCATGACTCACCATAATTCAGATTCACAAACTGTTTCCAGATTACCTTTCTGCAATCAAAATTTGACTTTTTAAAACACTTCTAATGACTGTAGGTGGTGGTAACTTTTTTATGTGGTTTAAATGGTGGAGTTCCCAGGGCATTCAATGAAAACTTCCTCATTTGATGGAGGTGATCTCTGGATTTCATGATTTCTTTTCAGAGTCTTCAGATCTGGTAAACTGTGAGCATCATCAGTCCCCCTAACCTGGAGTGGGGTTACACAGACTGAGCCTTAGTTGGAATTGGTCCCAGTATTTTTCATATGCCTGAACTCAGCTCAGTCCTTGTCCTTTTCTTGTCTTGTTTGCAATGGCTTCTTTTCTCAAACTGCTTACAGGTGTCTGTTCCCTTGGAGCTTCTTAGCAGATTGCATTTACTGCTTATATCCTGGCCAACACAACCTTGGCAAATGCTACTTGAAGCTGCAGAGTTCCTATAATCCCCTTATGTCTTATCTTTCATTATTTTCGTGCGTACATGTTCTGTTTAGTATTACCCAGTAGTAAAATTACCAGAAGGAAATGGCAGTGGAGCAGAACCAGTGATCATCTATCTATATGTCAGTCTAATCTGAAGTTCATTGGCACACAGAGCACAAACTTTATGCTGAAAGGAGATTCCTGCAGACTGTATCCTTAGCTTGTTCAGTACAATGCAGGATTTCTGCATGTATGAGAAGGGATGTGGTTGCACATGTGAAGAGCAGTTCAGATTTTGGAGTCCTTTGGGAGAAGCAGTGGTGGGCTTTTTAGACGTGGAGACTGATGATGAAGGGGCATGAAACTGGTGAAGGAGTGATCTGTTAATATCAAATACTGGAAGATTAGAAAAATAAGTGTCTTCCGGAAAAAAACCAGGACTTGAGTCACTTGGAGGGGAGTGGTGTATATAGTCCTGGCAATCCCAGTTTTTGTTATCTCCAAGTAGCTGGAAGGGAAATTGAGGAAAGAGGTCCTTGTGAGGAATGAAAAAAATTATTAAATCTGAAAAGGTCCAGTTATTCAGAGCCCATATGCAGTCATTTCTCCAGCTGCTAAAACTGGAAAAAAGTAGAAAGGCTTTCAACATATATTCATTGGCAGTTGGAGGGGAAATATCCGCTGTGCTCTCTGTTTCCTTTGTCCACTTCCTTTTAATGACTGCCCTTAGAATAGCAGCCCTGCAATTGAACCAAAGTAAATTCTGCACCACGTTGATTAGTTTTGTGTGCCCTGTGGACAGAGAATGAAAAGGCTAATGATGATTTATGTGTGAAACCAGAACAGTTACATCAACCTGCTGAGCTGTACAATGCACCTGTTGAATAGAGACTGCATCTCCACAGGGTACAATGCTTCTCACTGACACATCTGCTTTACTGAAGTGGTTCTAGCTGATCCCCCTCATCTTTAGAGGTGGGAGCATCCTGTGTGCTATTGCTGTGATGCTTGACAACAGGGAGGAAAACTTTCTGTGCTCAGCTGCTGACCAACAACTAGGATACAGGATTATTAATAACAGGTGTCACTGAGCTGACTGTACCTGCTGAACTGGGAATCCAGGGAGGCGACAGAAATGATCTCTCTAGGCCAGTTTATTGTAGTCAGTTCCTCAATAATGTGAATATTGCAACTTTGGAGTTAATATTTTCTTTTAGAAGCTTATAAGAGGTTTGTGGTTCTCCCTTCTGGATTCTGCTAAGGCCTGATTGAGCAGGAATGGGGAAAGAGGACCTGTAAAGAGACTAAATCAGAACGGTAAGCCTAAGAGAAGTGGACAGTTTGACTGGCAAGTCGGATAATTTTCCTTCTGGCTTTTGTGTTTTGGTGTTGTCAGCAGCAGCCAAAAGCTGATCACTGCATGCTGGAGCTGGACTCTGTTCTGACCTTGTTTACTGCTCCTGGGTCTGTGTGCTGGTACTACCTATCGGAAATACTCCTGGGGCATGGCAAGCTATAGGCTGAGTCTTCAAGCTGTGCAGGTTTGTGGTGCAGGGGCAATAGTACATGAGATAGAAGCAAATAGTACGAGTACCATTTGGGTAATGGCTGTTTATTAATATTACCTATTCTCTGGCTGCTATTTGGCAAACACATTATAGGGCAGCTAGACTGCCCTATAAAGAAATTCAAATGACTTCTTGAAATGGAGATGTTCACTTGTTCTGTGGAGTTTTTGTAGAGGGCATGTAACCCTCAAGGGTATGCTATTTTCCACAGATCCTTACCTTTTATGATTTTATTTCTAATGTTGATTCATGTGTGAGGCTTGGGAGAGCCATGTATAACCCAGAAGGTGGTTGTCACCTTTAATCCTGCTGCCACACCTTGCCAACAAGATCAAGTCAGAAATTATCTTCTCTATTGATTTAATGTGACCTCTGTTTAGCAGAGAACACAGTTAAATGCAGATATACAGCTCTTCCTGGCTTTGTGGTCCTTCCATCCCTTAACATGGGTGATAGGGAATAGGAATATCAGTCCTAGCTGCCAGGATGCTTCCTCTATTGAACCTGTGCCATTATGTCATGTTCTTGGAAGTATGAAGGTTGTTCTTTAATGCCTCAATTAGAAACAGTGGCTTTGGGAGTTATTCCACCTGTAAATGAAGAGATGGCAGGAGAAGGGAAGAGTTAGAAAATGTCATCTTCTCTTTGTGTCATGAGGATCTCTGCTGTGCTCACTCACCACCCAGAGTTAAGTGTTAGAATTGTTCCCAGCTGAGCTGAAATGGGACAGGACTGTGCAGAGCTTCTTAATCAAGCAGATCTTCTTGGTATCAGTCACTGTTGGGATGTTCTATTTTGAAGCTCCTTGGTTGTATTTACTAATGCCCTTATGATGTCTGTCCCTGCAGAAGTGCTGTGGTGCATTTGGAGCTGGCATGGTACATTTCATGATCTTAAGTGTGCATATTAAAACAAAAAAAGGCCATATTGAAAATCCATTTTCTCCTTGCAGGTCTTGAGCAATTTTGTAAGATATAATAAGATGAGCAATCTGGTTCTGGCAGCGAAATGAACAGATGCCAAGCTATAATTTCCCATACCAGAAAATGCTGTAGAGTCACTTTGTGTTGTAGAAAGAAGAATCTGTGTTATTAATAGAGGACAGTTAAAACTTGAAGTCCTGAGAGCACACATTTCATCTTATCTGTGTCCTCTGGAGGAAAATAGGCAGGGACACATCCTGGCCAGCCAGGAGAGAGATTACAAGATCTTGGGGCACAAGAGATTGTCTGTACCTTGACTTAACAGCAGAAACTGCTCATTAACACATCCCTTAACATCAAGGGGTTGTGTTTCTGACTCTAGGAACTCTTGCTTTTTTTTTTTTTTTTTTTTTTTTTTTTTTCAGGGCCAGCTTCTGTGGGAGATGGCAGAGCAAAGCTGGTATTACCTGTTTGTACTGAGCTGGTAGCTGTGGGGCCCTGACTCTGGTCCTTTGCACACTTCCCAGATGAATACATTAAAGGAATTGACCAAAAAAAAAAATATCTCTTAAGACTGCTGAAATTTGCCTTTGTGAATATATACTTTTTCTTATATCTAAAAATGTCATGGGTGTGTTGTCATCCCCACCTCTCTACCAAGGTCAGACACCAACCAGTTTCTGGAACAACAGAGCATCCCTGCTCACTTATTCTGTGTATAGAGATGTGCATCACTTTTAAAGCTGGTGCTGGCTGGTGCAGAGTCACAGGGGTAAATTCACATCTGAATTTACTGCATTTCAATATCCCTGGACTAGCAAGCCCACACTTGTTTAGGCAGTTTGCAACTTGTTCCCTATTCTGACCAGCAATCTCATCTCTGTACTGGAATTGTGTTAAGTGTTGGGTCACAACTAGCCTGTTTTTCTGGAGGCTGTGGCAGAGATAATATTGCATTCTCAGCATCATCACATTTGTTAATCTCCATTAACTGATGGGCTTATGCTTTTCTTTCCTCTCTTATTACTTTTAATGTATTTATAGAGCCTTCTTTGTTGCCCTTATGTCCTTGTTAGTTGTAATTCAACTTGTGCCTTAGCCTTTCTGATTTATCCCTGCATGCTTACAATATTCCTTTTTACTTTGAGTTGCCTGTCCTTGTTCCCACTTTCTTTACAGTTGCTTTTTGATTGTTCAGTCTTTAAAGTGCTCCTAATATAACCATATTGGTTTCAAGCTATGTTCACTATCTTTGCTGTGTACCAGGATAGGCTGCTATTGTGCTTTTGATACAGTCCCTTTCAGCACTACCACATCTCCTGCATTCCTGCATTCCTCTCTGCCTTAGATTATCTTCCCAAGAGACCATCCCTCACAGTTCTGAATGTGTTTAAGTCTGCAGCTTTTTTTTCCTTTTTTTTTTTTTTTTTTAAGTCCACTGTCCTCGTTCTCCTGGTCTCTTTTCCTTCCTCTGCTGTCTTATAATCACTTCCACCTGCATTGCCTTCCACTTTTCAGTCCTTAAAAGTTTCTCCTTACTGGAATCAAATCTAAACTCTCACCTACTTACTACAGTTTTCTTCACCTTTTAAAACAAAGACTCATCACTGTCATAAAGAACTCTGTCTCATACTGTGCTGCTTGAGTAACCAAAAACCTCCAGAAAAGGTAATATTTCTGCTGTTTACCCAGAAAAGATTCACCCACTTGCTTCCCTCTGGATAATCCTCTTCTCCCCACTTTTCATAGGGCAAGAGATCTGGAATAGGGCCTGGCATTTCTCGTGTTTCTGACTTTCAAGCAGGCATTGCTGCCATGAAGTGCAGCACTCCTTCTCTTTTTCTGTGTGGATATTCTCTTGAACATGTGCACTTGTATCTTTCCGCATATTTTTTTCTGTCTCCCTCTTTCTGATAATATCATTTGCAGTATGGAAACGCTCCAATCTTAAGAGACCAAGTAAGTAAAATCAGAATAGAAACCTTTATAATCTAGACCAGAGATTGCTTTTTCCTTAACGGTGAGCTTTGAGCTACTGTGAAACATCTCCACTCATTATTGGGATCCAGTACAAAAACTGGTAACCTGAAGTTGGTCTATTACAGCTTTGCTTTAAATGTTGCCTTCCTCTCACCTTAACATGCTGTATCAAAGGATATATTTACTGTGTCATTTGAGACCTCTCCCCTGATACTCACAAGTGATAGGATGAGAAGAAGTGGCCTTATGTTGCCCAAGGTGAAGCTAAGATTGGATATTAGGATATTAGGAAAAATTTCTTTGCTGAATGAGTTATGCAGCATTAGAACAGGCTGCCCAGGGAAGTGGTTGATTCACCAGCCTTGGAGGTATTTAGAAGACATGTAAATGTGGGGCTTAGGGATGTGGTTTGGTGGTAGACCTAGCAGTGTTAGTTTTACAGTTGGACTTGATCTTAAAGGTCTTTTCCAATCTAAATGATTCTGTGCTTCTACTCGGTTCTCCAGAGCAGAGTTACCCTGGCAGCTAACTCTGGCAATCAAGAGACCACATCAATTCTCATTTTTCTCTTTCCCTCACAGTGTCTGCAGTCTGACCTATCTTGGTTTTCTTTGAAAATAGTCACTCCCTTTCCAAAGAAGGTATATTTACGGTCTTGGCTGGTCGCAGGTCACATTGGTACCACTGATTTAGTAGCAGGAAATGTGGATATGAAAGGAAAGAGGCATTTTAAGTAGAACTGATACACAGTTAAATGAATAACACAAATGTAGAACAATAATTTTTATTGGACCTTGAACCCTTTGCACTCTTTGATATATCCATAAGTGCTATCCACCATCACTGGACCTATTGGCTTGATCTCATTACTTTTGAAAGCCTTTTTTTTTTTTTTTTTTTTTAATTCTTAAACTGTAAGTATTGACTCATTTTATTAGATGCTGCTTCAGTCTTGCTGACTTAGGATAGTTTCCCAAGAGGTTGTTTGCCTAGAGTGAGAAAGAAATTATTTCATTACAAGAAGCTTAGCAGATCATTTGCCTTTCATATAGGTTGATTGATTCAGCTAGTGCAGATCACAGATGGGCAAATGGTTTGACTACCAGCTGGGATAGGAGAGGTAGGTTCAAGTTCTACTTTGCTCTAGAGTTAATCCATTGCCAAAATCAGAGATGTTCAGTAGCCTAACTCTGAAGAGGGGTTAGAGATACAAGTGTTTATTCTGGATATCACAATCTCTGAAGTTCCCTCTTGTTAAAGACATATGTAAATACCATTTTCTATTGTCTGGAGGCTGGAAATCTTAAAAGTTCCTTAGTAATAAGTAGCTGTGACATATTTTTTCTACAGAAGTAAACTCATGCGAGGTACAGGTTATCAACTAATGGAATAAATTAGCCTGCAAAGCTCATGTTAATGACTTCATTCAGAAATAAAATGGCCTTAGGTTAGAGGAATGACTGACAGGGCTTGAAAAACTTCCAGGACAATGATGTCCATTTTGCAATTTAAAGAACCCTAATTTACCAGTGCTGCTTCCATGCCACTTGCTAATCCACCTCATCTTTTCTGAGCATTCCCACGATGAAATGAGCCAGAGTTAAGTCTCTTACTCAATTATCTAAGCATAATCCTAAGGCTGAAGCTTCCTTTGCAAACACCGATGGCAACAAATTCAAAACCTGTTCTCCACAACTGTAGCTGCTGTCAATATATCCCATCTCTGGCAGTGTTCCTGCCTGAAGTCTCATTCCCTCCAGCTGTGTTATTCAACTGTCTGTGCCAAGCTACAAAGAATTCTTTGCATCCTGCCATATCTGTGTGTGTCTTCCATGCATTTTGAGGCTCGTGCCCTGTCTCACAGTGACATCCTGGTGGTGCTGCATACCAAGGTGGACAACTGCAGCAGTGGGTTGTGTAGGTGTTGAGATGAAGTGCAAGGCTTATATGTTGGACTGTTCCCAGGGGAAAATTAATAGTTAATTGGTCTTCATATGGCCTTGGGCACCCTTTGTAATTTTTAACCTGGACATGAAAACAAAAGTAGCTTTCACACACACCGGGAACAGACAAGAGATCAGCACTGAGTTCTGAAGGAAATAATTTGTTGCATTAACAGATAATTATTTGGGAAACCTCTATCATCACATGAAGTATAAGCCTGCCTTCTATGTGCAACAGTGTAACCATCTGTCTGGGGGTCTTTAACCTCTGGAGTTGACAGCACAAACCCCTTCTGCACAGGGAGCAGAGGAGGCCTGGGTAATTACTAGCCATTAAATAAAGTACGCCCCTAAGTCTTCAAATGCCAAGGCACATGTGTAATTAGCTAATAAACTGCAAATGAATAATTAGCCAGCAGCAAAAGCCAGAGGAGCAGAGGGATGCTGTTCACCTTCCCTCTCTTCCTGCAGTGTGGAGCACTATGTGCTTTACTTACTTTAGTGAGCAGTTGCTTATTTGGTTAAATGGCATGACAACTATTAGAATTGGGAGACAGCACTTCCCAGGATGTCTGGCTCCAGGATTTGCTGTTTCATGAACCACTGGTGATATTTATGTAGTTTGGAGATGAATTATGGTTGTGCCCTCCCTTATTTCATGTGGGTTGTGTTTGCACACAGTCCGAGGGATCTGGAGCAGAAGCTCTGCTGAAGTACCTGGCAGTCATTCTGCCCAGGGACAGCAGCAGCCTGGGGATGTTTGTAGGACTGGAGATTCGGGTCCAGATCTGCAGGATGGAGGTTGGATTTTCAGCTGCTGATGCAATGCTGATGAAATGAGGATTGCTTCATCATCCTGATTTACACCCTCTGTGATGTGATGGCAAGGTATGGACCCTCACTCAGGTCACTGTGCTGAGGTACAGCACATCAGCTGAGCTGCAGTAACTGTTTCTGACTGCTGGAGGAAAAAAAAAGGGAATTCATTTTAATCTCCTTTCATTGCAGTCTAAACTCTGCTAGATAATGTCACCCTTTCTGTGGTATAAGTTTCGATGGATGTTTACAGTACCTCAGAAATGTCACGAATCAGATGCCTCTATGAGCTTCTCCTATCCTCATAATTACTGAATCCCTAAAAATAGTTTCCGTCTAGACATGTCAATGTTTCTAGATTTGACAAAAGTTGGAATGAAACAAGTAGAATCAAACTTAGGAACTGAAATCAGACTTCTTCCAACTAAATTCCCAAACTGGGAATTTTCAAATCAAAGGGTATAGATAGAAAGGTATATTGATGGTCCTGAGTACTTCCAAACCTCACTATGTTTAATAGTGTAACTCTGTGCCTAGCAATCTGAAGCAGACTTTTCACTTTGTGTTCAAGAGATGGGCTGTTGAATAGAATTACAAGTTTTCTTGCAGTATGTTACTCAGCCTTCAGATGTCTCCTGCTGCTGAAATCAGTTTGGAAAGGGCACTCCACTGTTAACAAGGAAAAGAGAATGTAAGTTTTGCTGAAGCCTCTTTCTGTTACCTTTAACGGGTGACTTTATATGTGGTGGTTTTGGTGTTCTTTGAGAAAATATCTAATTCCATACACCATGGCAGCCAACAAGGGTGGGTAGTGATGCTTATAGTTTCCAAATCAGTTTATGCATTTCTTCCTAAAGCAGCTTTTTTTAACTCCAAAGCTTTTGATTAAGTCTAAATATAACATTTCAAGTAAAGTACATATGTATTTCTAAAGTTTGAACACATAGAAAGTAATTCATGGTGATAGAACATTAGATTAATATGTGCTCTGGAAGAAATAGTATTTGCATCCTAGATGTGACTTTTGAATTTGCCTCTTTTATAAGTGCATACAGAAAAATTATTTCATATGCATAAGCTTTTCCTCTCAAATAATCCCACAGCATTTTGCAGATGGACATACTAACTATAGCCAGAAAAACTCAAAATGCAACCTGGAAAGTGCTAAGATTCAGGAAAATTTGCAGATTTTGAAAATACTAAAGGATTACTTCAGTTGTTTTAAAATGAAGTGAGTTTTATTTTCCTGTCTCTCTGATTTCCTTAAAACTGTTCCCACCAAAAATACATTTTTTTTCCTACAAAAACTTTTTGAGAATCTGTTGTTTTCAATTTTTTTTCCTTTCCCCCTCCCCCCAAAATACATCCAACATGAGTTAATGTAAATCTGATAGTAGTGAACATGGCAGCAGCTGAACATCAAGTGACTCCACCACACAGATTTAACTCTGGGAGGTAAGGGTATGAAATAACAAGTCAAAATCAGAGGAAACTTAGGAGAGCTGTGGTTCAGAGAGTTAAAAACTGTTTGGGACAAATAGGCTTACACCCTGCTTCTTTCAATCAGTGCGCTGCTGTTTTGGTTATCAGGACTAATGAGCTTGACTTTTGGCTCTCAATCAAAGAACTGTGTCTCTAGTGCAAATCATTTCTCCTACTGAATACTTGGTTTAGAAGCCATTAAATCACCTTCAGAATCTCCAGTGTTGACAGAAGCTGCTATGACTGAGAGTGTGGATAGTTTCTGGTTGAAGCTGATTAGGTAGTTTCTTTGTCCCTCTACACTTCTAGAAAATTCACTTTGAGAATTTTCTGGACATATTGGTGACAGAATGACCAGTGAAACCTGGTGGAAGAAGGTGTGTGGAATAGGCAGGCAGGAAAGCTACAGCCTGCAAATCATTGCAGAGTGTGTGACCAGAGCCTGTGAGGCTTTAGGTCAAAGCTTCAGCAATTGTAATGATCTTGGCTTCAGTGTCCCCCACATTGATCATTTCCATGTTTCTAATTGTAAGACTCCTATATTTGTATGAAGAACTAGGCGATCCTTATACTGATTCCACAGGCCAGTAGTTGGAATATTTTCTAGCAACAAAGATTAAAGAGGTCCAGGTCTGAAATGGACCCAGAAGAGACCTCGGTGCAGATTTCCCACACGCTTCCCTACTGGTAGATTATGAGGTGTATGGGGTTACATGTGCATCCATGTCTAGATAATGACCAGAAAACCCAGACTGGTCAGGATAAGTTTATTCTCGGAATTAAAGAAGTTTGAATTTACTATTTCTTGTGAAATGCAGGTCCTAACTCAAACATTCCTGCCTCACTTTACTTTTAACCCTTCTTATCTTGAGATCCGATTTGATCAATATGTACCAACTGGGTACAATCACAATATAGTCTGTGGCAATCCTTAAAATGTACAAAAGAAAGGGAAAAGAAATTAATTTTCCTCTCAGTAGACTTTCTAGGACACTTCAGTATGTTAAACACAACATTGTTCGTAGTCATTTCTATGAGTGCCATCTCCTAAATTCCAGAGGCCTTCAGAGACACTGCACAGGAGTGTTTCATAAGAGACACCTCCTTAAAATTTTATCCTGGGCTCCTCCTACTTCTCATTTCCATTATCAAGTGAAATAAAAGGAAGAGGGAAAATCCAAGAATGGAATTCACTGGGATGAGAGGAAGTAATAGGAGAAAACGTTGTTGTGAAGCCATTTGCAACTCTTTGAACTGTGCCCAATTAGGATGGAGAATACCCATAAGTAGCTAAATTAATTTTCCCCATCATAGCATTCTGTATGGAAGAAACCAGCTGGGTCCTAAAGAGTAAGTGAATAGAAGTAAGACTGTAGTACACTGAATAACTTT
Source organism: Manacus vitellinus (assembly GCF_001715985.3). NCBI lineage: Eukaryota > Metazoa > Chordata > Aves > Passeriformes > Pipridae > Manacus > Manacus vitellinus. The sequence goes on from NW_021939122.1 coordinate 13,092,288, forward strand.
ACAAATTAAGGATTATCTTCTTGGATGGTATGAAATGGCATTGTCCTCTTGATATCCACATTACTGCAGTGAGAACTGGCTGTCTGTTACTTTTCTGTTATTCTTCTTAGTCTTTTGTTCAGTACCAAATGTCTCTTTTATATGGGGAAGCATATGGATGAGCAAAGTTTCTAATGAACCTCAGTGAAAACAAGGAGAAATGTTTGTAATGAATAGAGAAATTATTCACTCTTCCATATGAAGTTTACAACATTGATTAAACTTCCGAGTCTTTATAAACCACTGAAACTATTCCATTAAAGAAAGAGGGTGGAATAAGGGACTTGCTTGAGGTTGTGAACTGAACGCACTAAATTCTGACTCTTAGCTGTGAAGAAAGCTCTTATTTTAGGATGCCAACCTTCAGTGAAAGTATGAAATGTTTCAGGAGGAACAGTTCTTTAAGGGGCTCTGATTTAACTTTTCACTTCCAAAAGCTTTGGAAGCAGACCTGCTTCTAACCAATTTGAAAGACGTGATTTGTATCAACCTTAAGAAAAATCCTAAATATCTGTTGGAATTGGTTGAGATCAAAGCGGTCATTCCTGAGGGTATAAAAATAGATTAGACAAAGCCTCTTGATAATTGTATCTTCTATAATTCTTTGATTCAATCTCATTTCATACTGTATCCTGCGATGTGAAAGCATTGGAATGTTTGGATCTTGTCCTTGGTGATTGTTTGCTCACTCGTGTTATGGCAATATTAGTACCCAGAGGCTTGGTACTGATTTCTAGACCATGTTACATTGAGGTGTTAATCAGCTGACCTCTACAGAAGACATGATATGTGTTACTCACATTACACTGTTGAAGCGTACCTAATTTTAAATTTGTATGATTTATAAATGTTTAATTTTAGACCAATCTAGGGAGATGTTAAATGCTAATTTTTAATTTCACAGGCAGAGATGAAAATGCTTACATATTTAAAGAGTAGCTGAGTAAACTCATCATATTCCTCACGGATCAAAGTTTGATCTTTTCTGTCAGCCAGTATTGTCTTCCTGGTAGCTTTGACTATACTGGAAACCTGTTATTTCATTTCCTGAAATGGAGAAGAACTTTGCACAGTTCTGAAATATATATGTAGAGAGAGGGAAGACTTCATGCTTGGAAGAGTTCAGTTCAAGAAAATCACACTTTGATTTACTCGTGTTTGAAAGATTTCCGGACCAGCATTCTCATCCCAAGGCTCCTAAGATCATGGAGTGTATGAGATTTTCTGATATTACTCATAATCATGAAAATTTAGGAAGTTAAAAAAGAAGTTGGGACTGTATTGTTCCCTGAAGTCATAAAAATGAAAAGCGTAAGAGGTCTTTTAGGATTTCACTCTGATATCTTGACACCAAATAATTGAATAAATGAAGTGAGAGGACAACCAGGTGCTTGATGGATACTGTGAGCTCCATTAGGTCAATGGGATTGTTTCTTTGGTGTCATGCAGGAGTGAGAATGAGTGTAAATGGTTTTGCCACTGTTTTTTTGTGTGATGCTTGACTAGTCATTTAAGCTTTCCTTCTATAGTCTCCTAGCATGTTGAGAATTGTGTCTCAGATCTTTGAATAGAAAACAGAGGCTCAGATCTTGACCACATCCATAAATACTCTATCCTGCTTCCTATGTAGTTCTCTTGAAACAAAATCTACTGTTTTCTTCCACAAAATTACTTTCCTCCTTCAAAATGGTGGACAGAAAATGACCACAAAACAAGCTCTGTCAGTTCTGTTCTCTTTGAGATCAAATTTTATTCAGGACAATTACAAACTTTGTTTCCTTCAGCTAAAGAGTCAGACTCAAGCTGAATTTTAGCAAGCAATAGGATTGTCTGAGCAGTAAAGAGAGAAGGATGTGGAAGTTTTGGTGTTACCTGTATGTATTGAGTAATGCATTTATTCTGTCCTTAAAAGGGAGCACTTAAGAGTTTGACTTGGGTAAGGTGTAAATAATTACAAGAGAATTATATCCCTCCTGAACTGATTCAAGAATGCCTGGCAGCCACAGACACTTTGAATGGAAGTGCATGCAGTTTATAGAAAAGTGTCAGGGCACTAAGGAGTATTATACATGTGGAGATGTCAACAACAGATTCCAGAATTTGTAGAGGGTCAGAGTCTCTTCTTTTGTAGGTAATGCTCTACAGGTGTTTGTAGATCAAGCAACACTTAAACCAGCAGTGAGAGCAAGACTGTGCTCTAGTTATATATCCTCCTATAGATGCCAAATTTTAAAGATTGGGTGGAAGAGATGGTTTCACCTTGGTCTAATCTCACTCCAGCTTTGTGGCAAAGCTAGCTCCCCTGGTTTCCATAATGTGTCTTGTTGATTTGGTCATACACCATTTCACAGGCTTCAGGTCTTTTAATCTCATTTTCTGGCTGGCAGAAAATCACATATTGTTTTTTTTGCTCTTCTTTCCCTTATCTAGCTGTAGGAATAGTCAGGCAAGCCTTAATTGAGCTCAGCCTATAGTTGCAATAAATTATCTTAATATACTGCTTTCCCTTTTCATCCTAGCTTGGGACTAGAATCTCAGAGCTGGCAGTAAATGAAAGATCACAGGTGAGGATGAAAGCTCTTGGAAGACTGAAATGACTTTTTGTCAGTCCACACTAGACTGCCTTTAAGAATTAGATTGCATGAGGAAAGGAGGCTGAGACCTCCAAGGTATTATTCTAAGCCAGTGCCATGCTTAGGGCATATGAATCTCTGCAAATGGTTCTACTGGGGACTGGAAACTAGTTGCAGCTGGCATAATGCATCACACATGCACTCTGCTGTTTGCTGACACAGCAGTTCATAGGGGTGGCCCTTCATGGCCTTGACCTCCAGGGAGGCACAAACAGGACAGAAAAGCGCCGCACCAAGCGCTACCAGGCAGAACCCAGAGCTCCAGCTGCCAGAAGGAGGAGGTTGCTCATCTTTGCATTGCAGTAAATCTCATTGCAGAGATTTGCATTACAAGAAAAGCTCTGGGAAAGTGCAAGTCTCAGTGGTTTCAAAAGCCAGGCTTCCATGGAGCTCCTTACAGTATTTTCAAAGCAAACTGTCTTACGCTGTTTCACGGGTGCTCATCAGCTCAGAGGAAGGTTCTGGAGAAAGATTTCTGCCCAAATTGCTGCCTTTTTTAGTCTTTTGGCTGCAAAAGTCCTGTAAGAATGTCCTTGGAAGGCCTTTCTGGAGACAAAAGAGTCTGTAAAATCTCCAAGAAAATGTAGACATTTGTAAATGAAAAAATTACCAAAGACTTCAGATAGTTCATGTGATTGGACTCTATAAATACACTTTATAACAAGCCCCTGTTAGGGCAACAATCCATCACATACTTCCCTTCGTGAATTTCTGAGGCTGTCTCTGGAGCTTGGTGGGAACCCATCTGGTGTTTGGATCCCTTCTTAGAGACTGCAGTGATGGGTTTTGTGTTCACAGACTTCTGACTGCTACTAATGGCCAAACAGCAGGGAGTTAAGAGCAGAGCGGTGAGGAGGGTGCAGGGGAAAAGGTCTTTCACTCTGTGTTCCTGAGGTGGTCTTAATTAAGGCATAAAGGGCAAGCAGGGCTTTTTCCCTCTTATGCACGTTGGAAACAACTGCTCGTATGTGTCAAAAACATTTCATTCCCTTCATGGCCTTCTCTGTATATTGATTTACTCAATTAGTAGTGCATGGCATGTTTTTCTTTTTAACAAAACGGTATGAGACTTTTGACATTTAAAGGATTGGACAATGCACATGAAACAAGCTGTTTGAAACAGTCTTTGGTACAGAGATGTCTGGGTCTTTTTTCACAAAATACCTACAGCTCCAACCAAGCACAAAGCACTCTGCCCTTTCTGTTTTTGCAAAGTATTTATGGCAACAGAAACATAGTTTGTTACCTATGCTTGTTGAGACGCTTATAATGCCACTACTGCAAGAAAAATAGTGAATTATATAAAGAAAAAAACAAAACCAAAACCCAAACAACTTATTTTTTTTTTTTTGTTTCTGAAGTGTTGACATCAAACACCAGACATCAAATGGAGCGAAACAAAGTCCCTAATGTCTTGTTTTTTTGAAAACATAGAATGATCTCTCCCTGCCTAACAGAGAGTTTATTTTTGGTCATATTCAAACCTCTATTTCCTTTGCTCCTGGTAATGAGAGGATGTGCCCCTGAAATGTGTCTGTATGGAACAAAGTTGGAGTTTGAACTGATCATTTTAAGAAGGATAATCAAACGTTTGTGCTGCTGTGTTCTTCCCACTCTGCCAGATGTGAGCCAGAGACACTGATCAGAGCACAGAGGCTGAGGTCTGGGCTCCTTGCTGACTTACTGATGGCACAGACATATTGACTCTACTGTACTATCACTTTGTGCCTCTGTTTTATCTTGTAATGTTGGACTGCAATTTGCCAGTTTTTCAGACAGATTCCAGAGGAGCTTTCCGGGCTCCTGTGTTGCGTTTTCACTGCCTGGAGCTTGAGGTTTTATAGTATTAATACGATTTCAAACTGGAATGGGCAAAACACTTGAAGAAGCTGTAACAAACGTTGATAACTCATTTTGCCTGTTTCCATGCTGTGTAGGTTGAATAGGTCGGAAACTCCCGTTAGTGGAGGAACGGAGTCTGGACATTTCTGCTCTGAAATGGAAGGGTCTCTGTCAGACTAAAGCAAACCTGATACAGCTCTTGGCAATATGTGGGGGCTGCAATATCACTGACTGTAGGAAACCGTGCTGGCACTTGTCAGCTTGGCATAACTCAATAAGGCTGCCCATGTGCAGTTAAAAGTCTATGTTATTCGCTAAGCAAATTCTGCCTCAAGGTTAAAATGCCGAATTCCAGTAGAATCAAATAACTCTTCATTGGTATCTTTGAAAATCCCATCCTCAGCTACCTGCTTGGTAGCTTCCATTTATTGTACATTGTTTTAGCTGTCCTTCTGCTCTAATTTTTTAGAATGAACTAGGCTAATGCTTATCAGGAATTGCATGTCCTGTTTCTTGACAGAGGTATTATGATCAGTGATTTAAACATTTTCTTTGAAAGAGGGGGAGAAAAAATTCCATTTTAAAGTTTTGTAAACACAAAAATATATGTATTAGAGGGGCTTAGATAGTCCAATTTAAGTCCTGTAGATCTCCTGAGGTGTTTTCTTATTTTAGATTGGTCTGTATGTGGATTGCTAGTTCCTTATTTCCTCACTGTTTTGTTAGTATTTGAGGTCTTAAAAATTGTTTAGGTTAGGTGAAGGAAATGCCGGTGGGACTAAGCACTTCCTGGTATAATTGCATTCACCCAGTGGCTGTGTGCAAGCCTGCCTTTGAGTTAGTCTGCCCCATAACTCCCTCTTTCTTTTGGCATACATACTCACTTCTAGAACCTCCCATGCATGGATAAACAGTCTAGTTTCAGTCATGATTTCCTTGTCTTTTACTGAAAGAGATGTTTCAATGCTCCCTCATTCTACCCAGATGGTGGAAGAAAACTGCCAAACCAGTACTCTGACAAGTGATGAGAGCACTTATAGGTCAGAACAAAATAGCAGTGGGACAGAGGATCTCAAATACAGCCCTGTTTGGACCTCGACATACAGAAAATTAATTTATTTCTAAGGCTCTTTTAGGCAGCATATAACAAATATTCTTTTTCTTCCCACTCAAAATATGCTTTGTCTCATCCATTTTTACTGTACCCCTGATTTTTGTTACAATCTGCTGAATAATATGTGATCCCTAGCAGAAAATGGGACATTGTCATATGAGCTGTGAAGGAGCCCAGAGATTAAATTATACAGTTAGAGCTGCTGCTGACTGCTCATTGATTTCTGACAGCTTGCTCAGGAAAGGAATAAATTTATTGAGATGTATTAAACTCTTCAATCCTTCCTTCCCCCTCTGCTCTTTGGAAGGGTTGGTCTCCTTATGACTACCGAAAGACAGCACTGAAAAGAGGGTGTAGAGCATCTGAGGGAGATACTTGGCCCAGCTGCCCGTCTGACAGTAGCAGAGTCACCTGGCTGGGTTTCCCTTGTTCTGCACATCCCACTGCTCAAGGGGGTTCCCTTGGGAAGTTGGTTGCCAGCAGCTATCAGGCTGAAGGGCTGAAATCCCCTCTCTGCTACTGCTGCGGTGCTTATAGCATGACTCTGGTCTGTGTGCATGATTAAGGTGGTCTTGGGCATCTTACAAGGGCCATATCCTAAACAGCTGTAACTTTCTGAGTCACTGGGTCTATCTGATGTGTGATGTGAGGATACAACCCATTTCTGGCCTGGTCAATGTTCCAAACACAGTGAGTTCATACAGAAGGCTGTGAACTTCTTCACCAGAGTAAGTTCTGTTCTAAAAACAAAACTGTTCCTCTCTTAAACTGGCATATATGATATAACACAATGACCCTGGTGCATTGGGAAGGTTCACTCAATCTTCTGCTAAAGGCAGCTATTCATTCACTCTGCAGCATAACTGCCCTATTTCAAGGCTAGAGCTACCTTCCCTTGGGACAGGTTTCACCTTTGCTCAGCTGAGCATGTGTAGGAGTGATCCACAGGAGCACATGGAAAGCAATTTATAGCAGCAAATTCCCTGCTGCTTTCGGAAGCTGTTAAATCAGGTAGTTCTGGAGCAAAGAGAGGGTACAATGCAAGAAATTCTCCTATTCTGAATAGGCTTTCTGTTGTGAGCTGACATGGCTATTTTCCTCCAGTGCTAAATTCCTCCAGTATAAATTTTTCAACAAGGATTTTCTTTTTTCTTCACAACAGTAGGAAAAAACCCTCCATGATTAACATGGGAATTGTGATGAAAATGCTATGTATTTGTGATGTGGCATTTCCTCTATGTCAATAGATCTATAATAAAGAAAAAAAATAGGTGTGGATACAGAGGACTAATATTTTTACCACTTGTTTGGCACTGATTAATGGAAAGACTACATCTGACTGTTCTGTCTCAAATGACAGGAACAGGGCATGAAACTGAGTGAAGCTAATAAATGATAAAGGGTAGTGGTCGAAATTCTGTGTGTCTCCTTCCCAGTGAAAGAGTTCTTATTCAGGCAATGAACAGCCCCCTCTGATTTGCCTTTCACTGCAGTGGGCTGTGCTGATGTGTGACCCACAGAATGAGGTAGCTTATGCTATAGAAATGAAGGTCTTTGTTCTGGTGTCTCCAGTAATGTCCAGTGGAAGTGGTTCTTAGGCACTGCTACGGTGAACTCTGTCCATCACTTCAGAGTGATTAAAAATTTCTTCATTAGTTGAAGGCTTCAGTTTGGGGTGGTTTGTGCAGCTGAGATTCTGCTTGCCCTTAATCCTTCACAATACCAAGTTAAACAGATCTGGCTGAAACGCCTTCAGTTAAAAAAACTTGGCTTCTTGACCTCTTTTTGCTATTTACTGCACATGCAGTGAAGCCATGGAGCTGATTTTATGTGGGTTTGACTGGTTTGATTTTCTGGGGATATTGAAAAATTTTTACCAACATGAGTTAGCTCTTTCTGATATGCATGACAGTTTCTGTTGTGCTTAGGAGAAATAGCCCAAACAGCCACTCATGGAAGGCCAGTTTTGGGCTGGTTAATGTTGTTCGTTTGTGATTGACAGACAGACATATTTTGCAAGTGAGTACAATCTGTGCTACTTTTAGAGGCCTGTAGAAATAATCTACTGAATTTCTCATTTGATCTGTTTTGCATAAAATTCCCAGGCAATTTAAAAGATATCAAACCAATGAAGTTATGTGCAAATAAAATACCATAAATTCCTTCCAGCTCTAATGGCAAAGAGAACACTCTTTAGATTTTTAATTTTATATTTTGCTAGCTGATAGCACTTACTACAGAGGTCTCTCTGCTCTAAAATTGGACGGGAAGATATTTTCTTTCAATTTAGTCATACTTTAAGTTTCCATTTGTAAACAGTTCATCAGCAATTTCTTTTAGCTAAATGGTTATTAAAATGTTAGCTTTCTCTCCAGCAGATCAATAAGACCTTCTCCAGAGGTGTGTGTAGCCAGCTGTAACAATGTTGGTGTTTATAATAGGCCTGTGCTAATCATGGCTCATCTATGGTTTGCTAGTGGTTAATGCTTGCAGAAAAGTTACAAGATAAAATGTGACTTCTCTTCCTTAACCTGTTGCTGGCCTTCTCTCTATGCTATAATTTTCCCCATCTTCATTTCAGGGTGTCATATAAAAAGGGGGGGTTTCCTTGACCCCCTTGTATTTGCCTGGTCCGTCAACACCGCAGGAAAGACAAGACCCCTGTGTCCAACAAGCCTGTCAGTGTCCCATTAAGGGGACTCTGCTGTATCGGGGGTTGACTCAACTGACTTGTTCAGGGACACGTGCCAACGGCATATCAGAGTCCACTCCTTTATTATAATTTAGGAAGACTCCATCCCAGATCTCCCCACTTTTTAATGAGTATGCTGTCCACTGCTGGCAACTGCTGCCCTTGAAGGACCCATGCTAAAACAGCTTATGGAATAACACACTTTTTATTGATACACATTGATGTTAGAAAATTGTGACAGGCTAAGGTTTGAAGATTGCTGATGAGAGCAACTGACTGCAAAACAAAGCTCTAATTACCAATGAAAGCTAGCTTGAGATAACCATCCAGCACATATGGAACATAGTTCTTACCCAATAGGTATCCCAAGGAGGGGGAAGACAGTTTTCAGCCCTTTGACCAATCACAGAAGTTACTACGGAGTCTTCCTTAACTTCTCCCTGTCCTTAATTTGCCATAATACTGTTTCTTTATGTTTAGGTGGAGCCTGAGTGACTCTATTCATGCATACCTTTGTTAATGATTGATGTAAAATTCTCTTGCTTTGGTCTCAAAGATATAGTCAATAAAATATAGAGTGTGTGCTCAGTGAGGGGTGACTGTACCTCGGAGGCAGGTAGCTGTGGGAAGGAGGTGTGAATGAACCAAGTTCGCCTGAGGAGAGCTCTTTTGTCACAGTAGCTGGTTCAGCAGCAAGACACCTTCTCCTCTCTCCCTTGGTTGACAGCTGCTTGGTTTATCGACTACATGGTACCGTGCAAGGATTACAACAGAGCCTGGCTGACCTGTCTCTGCTATGCTCTAACCTCCATTTCATCCCTCTTAGCATGTACATAAGGTTGCAGGCTTTGTTGTGTGGAGAATAATTGTGGAATAGATTTTGTGCATGCCAACTGCATTCCACTCAGGAAGTAGCAACTGCATTCATCCTGTAATTAATTCTTGTACTGTTATAATTTCTGTTAGAATGTGAACATAACTTCCCAGTTTTCTCTAATTTTACCCACAGTCATCATCCCACACACAGATAATCATATTAATTAATCCCCTTTAATATAAAGAAAACATTAGTTTAGAAGATAGGATTGTTACAATAAATTGCACGTGGAGCATATTAAGAAATTTGTTTCTCACAGAGTCATTTCTCTCTGTAGTCCTCCTTTCCATCATTATATACCAAAGTTGATCAACATCTTGCAATATGGTGAAAGGCAATAGCTTGAAAATTTCTAACTACCCACCAGTGGAAAGACAGGCACAATACTTAATTTAAGCCCTTCAAAATTTTATCATTGATCATTCTTTTTATTTTAGACACCACAGTAGAACTCCAAGAGTTTCTTTAGTGCCAGGTTGGATAATATGAACTTGGGCCCATGTGACCTGCTTACTGGAAGCCCATGTTACAACAGGGAGACAAAACTTGATCTTTCAAGTCCTTTTCTGATGGGCTGGTACCTGGGAACCTGCACACGTTTGTGTCAACAGCCAGCTTTGGTTCTTCTTTTCTCTCTTACAGATGGGAGAAAGAGAGATTCACAAAGGAGAAGTAATTGCCCCAAAACACTCGAGACATCAGTGGCAGAGCTGGCACCAGCTGTGAGCCACAGAGAGCTTTTGATGCAAGATGTTGCCTTGCTGTTTTTAAACGTGTTCAATTAAAACTTTCTGAGCTTAGTGCACCTTTCTCTTTTGTCTGCATTATGTGCAGCTTTCTGTTGTTAACTGCTATACAAATTGTGAGCCTGGCCTCTCCTAGAAGCTGCTCTATTTGGAGGATGGTGATTTTAAAAAAAACCACAACAGAGCAACCACCACCATCAGCAAAAAAACAACCCCTCCAAAGGACACCAAAACCCAACCCCAAAACCCAACCCCAAACTGTAAAGTCATGTCTGCAATGCCCTTGGGAGCAACAGTGCAGGGATATATCTGCCCACTTGTCTTCCAGACTCACAAACCAGGTAGCTTGTTGTGAGAAGCCCATGTGTTTGTGTGTGTCCTCATTCCTTCTTGTTCCCAAACCTGAGGCTGAAGCAGCACCTTTGAAATCACTATCTCAGATGTCTTAACTTTCAAGAAGTTGTACTGGGAGTAGTAAAATATAGGAAGATTGCTTTCCAATGTGGCTGTTGACTCTCTGCTTTTTTTTATCCATATGACTGGGGCCAAGGAGAGGAAGGGCTGAATGTTCTGATGTCTAATAGAAAAACCCTTTCTAGGAGGAGATGTTAATATGTCCAATTACTTGTACTGAAACACTTTTGAGGGAGTTTATGTCTCTGAAGCCTCCATTGGTTCCTGAAACTGATTTGAAAATGGCCAGTTAAAAAAAAAAATGGGGTGGGTGGAAGGGACAGTTGGTTAGGCACTCCCTAAGGGATTTCCAAATTGTAGTGGGCATGTCAGAGGGCATATGGATCAGTGAATTAATGCTGTTAACCTGTATTGCCTGGAGTAAGACTTGGGTGCAGAGATTACTTTCAGAAATAGATTTCCTTCTCCAGATACATAGATATTGGGCTGTGCATTTCGAGGGGAGATATTGGGGTTTACTGTAGCTGCCTTTGCTTGATGTTTGGGATGCTGCAATGCATTTGTTGCAGAGATGTTAGAATAGATTATACTGAATTCCTGAGGGCCTGTGCTTGCTGGGATGACATGAAAATCAACCCTGGCTGTTGTCCCAGGAGATGTATGTGGGAGCAGGTTTGCCTGTATGATTTTACTGGTTTACTTTGAATTAAGCACTAGAATTCAGTTCACTTTGTTAAAAGCAGAATATATTGTAGCACTGCTATACATTGACAGGTGATAAAAAGGCTGGTTCTTGACACTGATTGAGAGTTCCCTTCCCTGCCAGAGGAGTTCCAACTGGACTGTTGGACTGACCTTCTGCCCTTGGAGTAATGCACCAAAGAGTGATGAGTTTGCTTTTGAAATCAGTATTGCTGGAAATGATGGGAAGCTAGGAGATGGAAAGGACTTAGTGGAAATATGTTACTCACATGACTACTCCTTTGCCTTAAAGATAGGGCTTTGATTATAGTCTAAGTAGTTAGTTAATTCAACTAAGGCACTGTGTAGATGACAAGAACATTGGCTTTGGTGCTATTTATAGATTACTCCCAATGTTCAATGGATACAAAGGGAAAGTGAGGGTCAACCTCCTTCAAATATTTGGCCATGATAGTCTCTTAAGAAGTTCTTGTGCTTCAGCACCAGATACCATCATTATAAAAATTTTATTTATCTCTATATATTTACTTTACAGCTGACACCCAAGATGGAACAGGCTGTGCATGTAATCAACTCATAGGTTTTGAAGAGCTGTTGAAATAAAGATAAGTCAATGGTTGGTTCTTGGGGTTCCCATATAGGGCAGAAGGGGACTTCTCACTTGTCTTATTATGAGAACTGTATCCAAACTCTGTTCTCAGAGTGTTTTTCCAGTCCCTACTCATCTGACTGGGGGATGGGGTAAATTTGTGTTAACTAGTCATAATTTTTAAAAATCTCCTGCTCCTCATCTGTGTTATTTTAATGAGGATAATTTCAATTGTTCCTCATTGCTTTGTAGTAACACAACTGTTAATCAGGTATTAACTAGGGGAACTAGCTCATCCTTTTCCTCCTGTGTCTTTATTCTTGCAGGATAAGCAGCCTGTTTTATGTTCTCTGATTGCTTCAAATTTCCTCTACCAGAATTCTCTCTCAACCAATTTATTCTGTGTTTTTACCTATGTGACTGCTTTTTTTCTTTATTAAATTTTGTGTTTAATGGGAATTCTCTTATTAGCACCACTGAAAATTGGGCTGCTTTGCCCTAGGGTTAGGGACAGCATTTATTAAAAATAAATTTTTTTTTAAAAAAATCATCCAAGCAGAAGAAAAGTTACATGTTCACACTCAAAGAACAGAGACAGTTGGCTAACTAGTTTTGCTTGGCACATGGAGTTCTGCCTGACATGAGTCTGTACTCTGCCTGGAAATAACATTCTCACTCATGTCGCTCCCTGATTTGGCTCTGTGGCTCTGTTTGGTAAGATACTGCTGAAATATCTGGCACCACTCTTGAACCTGCAACATAACACTCCTGTGGGAATTGGCTCTTATTCCCAACTCTTGCTGGGCCTGGTCTTTGCTGCCAGGCTATGCTCTTGTATTGCAACTTGCCACTCAGACCTGGTAAGAAATACAGAGCTTTCTACTTATTGTCCTTCATATCTAATTATCTTCTGAACTGTTTTTCTCCAGCACACCTCATGATGTCATGCCCTAAGAGATGAGTAGGACAAATTTTAATCACTCCCTGTCTTAAAGGTTCATACTGCCAGTGGTGACCAATCCTGACTGTTAAATTGGTCCTCTTTCATTACCTGCTGTGTACCCAATGGATAATAAGGACCACTTCTTGACGGTCTAAGCTGAAACTTTTAGGATCATACTCTGGAGTTGTGCTATTTTTCAGTTTCTCATAAAGAATGATGAGGTTATTGTGTGCCAAGTGCATGCAGCTTCTTATGCTTTCAGAACAGAGGATTTTATGAGGTATCTCAGCAGCTGTGTGTGTCCAGCCAGAGGAAGCAGGAGTTACTGTAGCAGTGAGTTTTCCTGAAGTTGAGGACAACACATGGGGGGCAGTGTTGCTTCAGATAAAGAGTGGAAACTTGTCAACTTGTCATGGGGGAAAAACCTACCAAGCATCCTGCAGCCTAGCAAGCAATGAGGTGAGTCTATAGCTGTAGCCACTGGAACGTGGATCCATCTGCTAGGAAGGCCAGCTGCAACAGTATGATGCTAAAGAAATCAATCCGACCTTGACAAGCACGTGGCCTGGTCAGGCAATATTGATTCACTAATGACATGCTGTTGCATAATCCTTTCCTATTTGGATCTGATGGTTTCTAGACATGATTGATTTCAGTGTTTGCAAGGAAGTACATAAGAAAGAAAGAACACAAAAGAAGTTGGCTCTTGAAAGTAAAAAATGTCCTGGACACCAGAGGGGAATTCTGTAGCAGGCTGGCAGACTTGTGTATCCTTTCCTTTTTTTCCTCATATATTGAATCTTAATGGTAGCTTCTCATAGAATCATAGAATTGTTTGAGTTGGAAGGGACATATAGAGATCATCTAGTTACCACTACCCTGCCATGGGCCAGGAAGTGGCCTGACCTTCCACAAGGCCAGGTTGCTCAGGGCCTCATCCAACCTGACCTGGAACACTTTCAGGGATGGGACATCCACAACTTCTCTGTGCAACCTAGTCCAGTGTCTCACCAACCTCATAATAAAAAACTTCATTGTAGTTGATCTAAATCTACCTTTTTGCCATTTAAAGCCATCACCCCTTGTCCTATCACTCCATGCCCTTGTTAAAAGTCCCTTTCCACAATACTTTTGGTACTAAATACCCCATTTTTTTGCATGGCAAAATACCACAGAACACAGAAGACCTTGAGGGCTTTGCTAAAATTCTCTGTTCATGCATAAGCCAGGAATTGAAAGTGCTCAAAGAACTTTAGAATGAGGACAACATCTCATTTTTTGGGGATTCTTTCTGGCAAGGAGCTGAGGAAAGAGTGGGAAATGTAAGAGCTGAAAATGCTAAACCTCACAGGCTTCCTTTCTGTGTACTTCAGCACATTCTAGGAAGTTTCTACCTGGATTATTTCAAAAACTGTGCAGGGCTTGACCTGACTTAGCAGTTATTTTCCTTCTTTATTGTCTTGTACAGTTTGAGGAACATCAACTCGATCCTCTTTGGAGGGTGTATTTTTCATTCTCAAATTACCTGTCGATTTTCTAGTTTTGGATTGTGTTTTCCAGGAAACTCCTAATTCAGACTCATGTAGCCATTCATCAGGTAAAGGACATGGATGAAAAATCTATATAGAAAATAGCTTAATGTCTTCTAGCTGGTTCCTTCCTTTCAAACACCTCATTAAGGCTCCACTTCTCATTCAGATCTGGTCTGCGCCTCTGAATTGCTCAGAGTGGTCTGAGGAGATATTGAGAGTTCTGTAAAGTTGGAAAGCAACTAGTAAGGTAACAAAATGGAAATATGTTTATAATTACATGTTACTGTTTTAACCAGAGGTTCAAAATGCATTCAGTATAAAAGCTGTCTCTAACTGTAACTACTGAAGAGCCACTGCTTTCTCAGTTCAAGTCCCAGCCGGGGCATTCTTTAACTATATGAAACTCCTCAAATCAAATAGGAATAGAAACATTACATCTTGGCTTAAAAAAATCATTCAAAATGGTTTTCTACTGGTAAAATATTTAAACATTTGCCTGCAGTCTCAGGAATACAAGCAAAATTGTGATACTGCATGAAAATCTTATGAACTACCACGGAACTGGAGGTCTAGATGCAACTGCAGTTTAGTAGATGACTCGTGTACAAACTAAATTATTCTCCAGAAGAATTACTTACTGAGAAATGCTTTCTTTTACAACAATTCCATAATGGGCGTATAGGAAAGAAATAGATATCTCTATACACACATATATGATGTTATCATATAAAATATTACATAGCAGACTTTTAACCTGCCAAAAGCAGACCAGGACTCTGCTTTCACTGAACCGCTCTGTGCCCTTTCATCCTCCTGACAGTCTCTTCACCCTCCCATCCATCTCTGCCCATTTGACCAGGACTGTAGTTTGTGTGCTTCTACCATAGAACTTACTGTTTCTGTGCTGCCAGCAAGTGAAGACAGTTTGTGTTCAGGGAATCGTTTTCTAAGTGCTGCCTGCCTGAACCCTTTCGCAAAAGTTTCTTTTTTACCTGACAAGGCTTTTCCAGCTTCTTGCTTGTTTGCTACCTAAATATGAACACAAGGGAGCACCAGAGGTTGTTTTGTTTTTTGTTCATTTGTTTGGTTTTGTTTTGTGTTGTTTCTGGTTTTTAGGAACAGAAAAAAAAAAATAAATCTGTGAGTGGGTTTGTTCAGGCATAACCTGGATGGGATCTGTGGCAGAAGTAGACAGTTGAAGACTATTCTTCGTGGCCAGTCCTGGTCAGATCTCAGTGACCTGGGCCATGTTACTGTCCCCCCAATGGCCAAGTCACCCCCGAAGGACATCTCTTCAGCTGTCACCACCTCCATTTGCTTCACATTGTTTAGTGGTGGCCCAGGGCATGTTGTAGGTGTTGTGTTGGTGCCTGGTGTGCAGTCGTAGGTATGGGGGCAGAGTGGGAGCCCTTTCCACTGAGGTGTGTGTTTGCCTTAGCAGCTGAGAGCTGAGGCTGCTGTGGAGCTCTGCAGGGCAAGGAGCAGCACAGAGCTGGGTGTATTAACATATTTATGTTGTTCTACAGTCCAAAGACGGGAAACTATGATGTGTTAAAGCTACTTATCTGTTGCTCTTGACTACTGCACTGCTTCTGTGTAATCAGCCAGAAAACTATCTTAGGAAGCCCTATTTTGCTTCTTTTGATGTCAAGAAGAAAAATCCCATTTACAGCAGTGATATAAAAACAGGAAGGAGCAGATGCTGGAAAAAATAATTTTAAAATTATTTTGAAGAGGGAAAGAGTGTGCAAAAGGGACTACAGAATAAATGTACCAAGTTTGATTAAGTATGTGACACTAAAAGATCAGAAAATGAAGATGCCTTTTAAGAGGGATTCCTATAGGGCTATGAACACTGAAGTTTGCTAGTAAAAGTGTGTTATTTGACCTCCTCAGAAATGTGTGTATTGTCTTCTCCCGTGTGCTCTCTCAAGGTATAAAAGAACTGAAGGCCCTTTTAATAAATTCAGTGGGTGAATTTTTGGAGTCTTGCTTATTTTTAAAGTAAAACTCCTTCAGTGAGCTCAGAGTGCAAGCCTGGGGTCTTACAGTTGGGTACTCTGGTTTGGCTGGGATGGTGGAAGACTGGGAATCTGTCCCTCTCCTGCCATGCAATCTCACCTGCAGTCTGCAGGCTTGCTGCTGTGTCTGCTGACTTGCTCGTGCATGGACAGTTCTCCAGGACTACAAGTCTGGCCACTGGAATGGTTGCTCCTTTTATGCTCACTACCACACTCCATCTTTAGTGGTGTTGTGGTTTAACCTGGCAGGCAGCTAAACCCCACACAGCTGTTTCCTCACTCCACCCCAGTGGGATGGAGGAGAGAATTGGAAAAAAAGTAAAACTTATGGGTTGAAATAAAGACAGTTTTAAAAGACAGAGAAAGGAAGGGAAGAATAATAACAGTAAGGGAATATACAAACAAGAGTAGCACAATGCAGTTGCTCACCACCCCCTGACCAATGGCCAGCCAGTCCTGGAGCAGTAGGCTGCCATTCTCCAGCCAACTCATCCCCAGTTTTATTGTTCAGCATGCCACCATATGATCTGAATATCCTTTTGGCCAGCTGGGGTCAGCTGTCCTGGTTGTGTCCCTTCCCAGTTTCTCGTGCACCCCCAGCCTCTGTGCCGGCCACACAGCAAAAGAATCTGAAAAGTGCTTGACTTAGTGTAAGTGCAACTCTTTAACAACAAAAAACATCAGTGTGTTACCAACATTATTCTCATCTTAAATCCAAAACACAGCACTATATTGGCTACTGGGAAGAAAATAACTCTATCCCAGCCAGAACCAGGACAAGTGGTGCCAAACCACACTGATGTGTGCAGGATTAAGTGACTGCTTTTAGCCAGCTTACAGCAGCTCACAGAGCATGCTGGGTTCACAATTACTCTGTGGCCTGCTGCAAGCTTGAGAGAGGTATTAACTTTGCAGATCTCTTTTTACTGTGTGAGTGTTATGCCCTTTTCTCTTCTGCCTGCTCCCAGGAGCAAGGGGCAGCCCAATAGTATTTCTTTCACTGTCTATATTGACTTACTGTTAACATTTCTCAAAGCTTTTAAAATACAAGTAAAATATAACTACTGGCCCCTTTGGGAATATGTCTGATTTTTCAGGTTTTATCTTTGTCATTGATCCCTTTCCAGTTACTTCAGCCAAAGGTGAGGAAGTGGTGTGTGAATGACAGAGCTCCTCTTTTGTAACCAGGCTGTATGAAAGGGTCAACTGTTAAGCTGAGATTCTTACAGAAACCCCAGAAATAGGTTCTCTCTGCTTTTGTGCAGTCAAGACAATTACACCAGGGAGAACACTCTTCAACGCACTGAATTCTCCTTTTTGCTCTTATACTTTTTTCTCTTCCCCTCTTGCCCCCCAGAGGTTGAACTGGACAAAGACTACATAGGGGATGTATCCTATGAGGTCAAACCCATTTCAGGTATTTAGTATGGCCTCTGCAGTAAGAATTGCTCAGCTGCAGTTGCAAGAAAGCATCGATAAATGATTCCTATACAGGGTTTACTTATAAAAGCATTTGAAATTGTTTCTGAGCTGACTTGAAGTAGAGCATAGAAAAGGAGAATAACTGACATTTAGTTTCATCTGATAAGGGTCTTCTGGTCATCATGTCATAGTAAATGGACCTATAATTAAGTGGTAAACACTAACAGAACAGAGAAAGTTTCCTGTCCTTAGTGGTCAGTGATGCTCTAGCATTGTTTGTAGTTACCCTACCCTGTTTCTATATTCAGTGGTTGCAAAGTGGGCTGATAAAAGGTCTAGTAATTTGGTGACTAATTCATGGGAGGAAATGCATCTTTCAGGGTGCATGCTGACAAGGACATAAAAGTTTTTCCAGAAGTTTGCAGGAAATATTATTTCCAGGACATGATAATGCCCATCTTCCTAATTCAGAGAGAGGAGGCACAAATAAATGTAAAAGAAGGTTATGGTTCAATGATGAGTTCCTGCTTTGTTTCTTCAATTAACCAGGTGTTGCACTGCCTGGACAATGTTTTGCATCAGCCATCATTTCTAACCTAGAAACATGGTTTGAAGGGGACCTTCAAAGGCCACCCTGTCTTCCATGGGACATTTCAAATTAGAATAACTTTCTTCTCCAGTTTCCAGGAGAACCCCTCTAACAACCCTATTAGCATACCTGAGGAAAGGGTGAACCTCCTCAAGAACTGGAAAGGGAAGAATTGTTGGGGGAAAGAGGGAAACATTTTAAGTCAGCATCGTGTCAAAGATGTGATGCTACATCCCAGTATCTCCACAGAGTCTGTGGAGAGGCATAGATGCTTTAAGAGATGCTTTAATTCAGAGCCTTCAGTAGACATCAGCAGAATGTCAACCCAAATGAGTCTCTGACTCATTCCTGTTTTTTTAAGTATTTGTGCCTGGTTTTCTAGGTGCCCTTTAGTTTGACTGTGTTTGAAGATGCAATTTGATTGCTGGGTCCACCTCCAATCCCTCCGTTCTCCTTTGTGTGTGTGGAGTTCTTCCACCCCAATTTGTTCCTCCCACCCTTCCCTTTGCATAGAATGGGAGAGCAGCCTCCAACACAAAGTGCCCAAAAAAGGATTGTGCCGTTATAAGGTGGTTGTCACCATTCCACCTCATTCACAGCAGGGAGGTGACTCAGCTGCCACCCCACATGGCTGGGATGTGTCACAAATGAAAGATGACATTTTGAAATAGTTTGGAAGTGGAGTAGAGGAGAGAGGAGGAGTTGGTCCATGAAAGGACATTGGCAAACATCAGTGCTTCCAATAATTTGAAGCTTTTAGTTAAAGAAATATGCAATTTAGATAAGTATAATACTGTCATCTGAGTTAATTGTGATTTGTTCTATTCTTTTATTTTACAGTGAAGGGAAGAATGGTCCAGTAGTTTGAGGTTTTGCATATGACTTGAGTATTTAAGTTCAACTCCTTGTTCTGTAGTAAATTTCTTGGATTACTTTTACCTCAGCTCCAAAACAAGGTTGAAAATAGTTCTCTGTTCACGAGACCATGGGGAGATTTCAATCACAGTCTATATATATTGTCATAGAGTAGATCTGTTTGATGGACCTCTGTGGTGCATCAGTGTTTGTGAAGCACTGGGAGCTCTTTTGAGGAGTAAAACCATGAAAGTGCAAAAATTTATTTTAGTTATTATGGAGGACAAAATGGATTCACTAATTCTGGTGGCATAGTTCAGGCTAAAGTTAAATCTATGGGGTTTAAGTCATACAGAGAAAAATGAGTCTCGAGGCTCACGTGGAAATTAGCACTTGGAGATGGCTTTTTTTTGAAATGACAGGCTGAGTGCTTCAGGTACTAGAAATGGTGAAATAGGAGTTGTTGAACCCAATAAGTCTGGGGTTTTGTGTAGGGACACTATAAGTATAGGAAGTTTTCACTTTCATGGGTAAACCTCATATTTATTCTTCACAGCAATGGGAGGCTTCATGAACAGCTAAAGGAGGAACAACTGGGGTATAAACTGGGGTTCAATCAATCACAGACTTCCTTTGCTGCTGTGGGAAATGAGCCTTGCTTTATTTTTGAATTGGGAAAAATATCCTTATCCTGCTTCACAGTGGTCCTAGGTCCTACTGCTCATTTATCAGACTTTTAAAAGACTATTTATGTGCCATCCTGCTGTCTGTGACACTAGAGCCTCATTTGGATATAACCTAGAACAAACTACCCTGATGCTTCAGAGGCATTATGGGACCATTTGTTGGTGTTAGATATGAAGTGCTGGCCAGAGTCCAACTTTAGTGTAGTCCCAGCCTGTTTACAAGAGAATCTCCTTTGTGTGTTCAGTAGGACATGCTCTTCTCTGTTATGCATGTCTACTGTGGGGTGTTAGAACAGCTGACATGTATCACCCTAGAGGAGTTGCATGCTAAAATTGGTAAATCTTTGTTTACAGTAAAGCAGTGCATGGCATTTAAGTGTTTTGAGATTCCTTTTGGGAGATGGAAACTTATATAATAGGATGAAAGAGCATTCTGTTTAAATGGGAAGTGCTTACATACGTTCTTTCTTTGGTAGAGCTGTAATTCCACATTCAGCACTTAATGAACAGGTGACAATGATAAGTGTTGGAAGAATATTGGTACTGAACAAATGTTTCAAGCCAGCAGGTGGAAACATGGATTCATTTAGCATTTATGAATCTTCTGTGTCAAGAAGCCCAGGTCTGTCAAAGGCTTTAACTGTTTCACTAACTGATTAAACTCACTTTAAAACAAGACAGGAATCACTGCTACCAGAAAAAAAAAGTTGTTTGGTAGTCCAACATTTGTGATTAGAAATCATTCTATATTCCCCAGTTTAAATGTCAGTGCATGTTCTTTCTTTAGTGATAATTGCCAAAGATTTATATGGAGAACAATCATATATCCCCTTTCCTTTTCGTTTTATAAAGTAGGTTCCATTTGTGGGATGGTTTTTTTCTCTTTCTGATCATACTGCTAGCCCTGTTTCATACCACTTCTAATCTTAGTGGATCTTTGTGACTGTAGGTGACAGAACTGTCTGCTTTATCCCGGTAGAGACTTCTCATAATGGTCTAACAATTTTCTTTTACTGGAAAGAAGGCACCTTGTGTATTATAATGATGTTTTTTCCCCCTATTCCTGCATTTTGTTGGTGTCATCTGCTGAACAACTAATGTAACATGCTCTGTCTTTTCTTTTGATTAGTACCTGCCTTAAAGCCACAATTCTTATTAGTCTTTAACTGTGTGCCTTGACTGTGATCCTTAAGTGCACTCACTATGATTCCTCCATTCTTGCCTTTGGCCAATTTCTGTTACTTTTTGAGTTTAATTTTGTGAGTGGAAAGGCAGAGTAAAACTGGTCCTGATGGGAATTTACTAGTAAATTCCCAAGGCAATGAGTTTTGTTTTTTTTTTTTTTTCCAGTGGGGGAAAAAAAGCAGTTTCAGTTGTGGGGAAAAAAAAAGAAAACGAGAAAAAGTTATCCTGGTAATTGTTGAGGAAGATTGACATTGCAATGCAAGAATACGTAGCCCCTACTATGCCTTGTAGAATCAGAAAATTTTTTAATGTGTGCATGTGTGTTGTCAAATTGACTCACCACCAAACTTGACCTTCAAGCTGCCTCTGGCACAGTAGTAAAGACATGTGGGGGAGGAACTCAGGTGCTTCTGAGTAACTTAATATAGGTCCATGTCCACACAGCACCCTGACTTTCAGACTTCAGTGGCTGCTCGTCAAAGTTCTCCAAAGGAAAACTTTTTACTTCAAATTTGCTTGTGAAATGTTTAGTTGCTTCTAAAAACCATAAACATTATGCTGCTTTTCCTAAAAGTGTTTTAAGTAAGTTCTCATTATCGTATAAAAATATGTTCTTTTAAAACTTCTGACAGGGCTGAGAGGAGTGAGCATCTTGCATGCTTTTCCTATTCTTTGTGTAAATAGGAATAGACAGCAAGAAGAGGGAAAAAATTGAAGCAGTCAGAACAACTTGTTGTAAAATAATTGCCATTATTAAACATGCATAGCTTAGTTTTAAATCTTCTTTATGGGAAAAACAAACTCCCAATTGTTACAAATTTGAAGTGAAAGTATGCATTTTATTTAAAATTTTTAAAATACATTTTTTCCCAAACTAGCCCTATTTTTTACTATAATTTCACCTAAAAAGGTGAAAATGTGGCAATCTAGCTTCTCCAAGTAACAAAGTAAGAGCTAGCAGGAAGTTTGAAGTGCAGGGAGCCCTGAGCAGCAGCTACTGGAGCCACTCTGGGAGATGGAAAGCCAGAGTAGAGCCTGAAATCTGACTAGTCTCTGAGATGGGACAAGGAAAATGGTCCTTGTAGAGTCTCCTGCCTTCTGTTGCTGTTGCAGCTCCGTCTGGCAGGCTGTGGTTTTGTGGCAGCTGTGACGGAGAGATGCTGGAAGCAGGGGAATCTTTAGACCTGGAGGGTGTCTAGCTGCAGCAGGCTGGCTGGCACAGAGGAAATTGTATGCATTTACCCTTTACTTGATCCACAACCAGTTTTAAACTGTAGGACAAGCAATTATCAATAAATAGAATAGTGACATTACTTTAGATTATTAATAATTATATCGATTATTAAATTTCTTCCTTCAGGCTTCCCAGCAGACTATAATACTGGTCCTTGACCTCAGGAAAGGGAGAGAAATGACCAAAGTCCTGGTCCTAGCATCTCTGCTTTCTTTATAGATCCACCACCTCTCCAAACTTTGTGATGCCTGGCAGCAATCCACAGTGGTGCATGCTTATAGCAGATGACTGCTAACATCAGGGAAGGGAAGGCAGCTGGAGGCTTGGGGTTGCCATTTTGTATCAGAGCTATAGGCTGTAGTTCTCCACCTTTGAACATGTGAGTAGACTTACCTGGTTCTTGTTATATTCCCTTTACCACCTTACTAGGGAGGTTAGAACATTGTCCTAAGATGCAGTTTCTGAAAATGCTGTTATAGAAATAGTTCTTATGATGGAAAGTCATTTTGTCCAGCCCCTATACGGCTGCTCCTAGAATCTGCCTCCTCTGCTACCACAAGGACTGGAAGCTGCAGATGTAGACCTGGTTTGGTGGCTACAATTTATTAATTTCTCTTCCTACCCTTTGTATTGTGTGCCTAGCATGGAAACAGTTTTTGGCAGTGACACTCTCTGTATCACATCCAATATCAGCATCCCAGGTGTGGCTGCAATCTTTAAGTGCAGTTGCAAATACAAGTACTTAGTATTGTAGTGCTAATGAGTTCTTGCCAGAGCACTAAAACAAATCTTGACGATGTGGATGTGTTTGTATTACAAGAAAGTTCTCCCTCTTCTTCTCTCTCAGCTTGGTTTCATATTTCCTAAACCCAATGCTGACATCAGGTACATGTATGTAGTCACATGGACAATGGATCCTTCTGTAAGCTGAACTATTCCTGTCTCAAAAGAATGGAGAATTTTGTGACTTACCCTGGAGCACTGCGGTGTAGCTGGCAGCGATAGAAAAAGCAACAGCAGGGAATGAAGGAAGGTCTTTTCTAGATGATTTTAAGTTCAGGATGCACTTACAATTGAGCTTTTGTTTGCTGTTGTTCTTTTTAAATAACTAAAAATTCAGGGAGTGTGTTGGGGGAAGCCACTTCGATAGGTTGGGTGTTCATCTGTCCCGGAGGATGTGGTCTGAACAGGGTGGACAGTTTCCTTCTCTGTGCAGAACAGAGCAAGGATTGTCTGAGTATGAGAAAGGCAAAGCAGTGATCCTTCAGACCATAGCCTTGTTACTCTGGGCTTTTATGCTTGAAATCAGGAGATTCTTTAGCTCAGCAATTTGTACTGTGCTAAGACAAAATGAATGAAAAATGCAGCCTAGGGAAAAGACTGAGGCTTTCTTGGGTTTGCACTGAGGTTGCCCCCTTGATATCTTTGAGGGGTTTTTTTGCTGAGATTTGCCGTTTCTGTCAAAATATGTAGGGAGGTCTGGGACTTTGTTTTCAGAACTAGGGAGAGACTGGGATTTGAAGGAATACATGCCATCCCTCTTAGTGTGTGTAATAGTGCAAAGCTGAATTTTTCACTTTTTGGCATTGTGTGCTGTTTGATTCTTACCACTGTGACAGTCTACTCTTCCACTTCAGAATGATACACAACTTTAGAGCTTTGGTGGGAGTGGGACTGTATTTTCTTATGGTGTTGCAAACACTAGCCTTTGCTTAGGGCAAAAGAGTGAGCAGAAGTCTGGGGTAGCTTGATCTCATTTGTCAGACTCCATACTCCAGTGATGTGTATGAAAGGAAATGTAGAACCAGATAACACCCCAAAATTATCTTGTATCTGTGCCCACATTCATCAGTCCAGTGAGCAATATCTTTCCCTCACACCAAAGGGTTACACTGAATTGCTGCTGTGGTTAGGTCCTGCATCTCTACAAGCTGCCCACCTCTGCAGCATCTCTCCTACTGCCAAGGTGTGCTCCTGGCTGGTAGCTCTGCCTCAGGCCCTTCCTGTACTCAGTTGAAATGAGACAAGAAAGGACAGAGGAATTATTCCAGCCCCTTCCTTTTGTCCCAGGGCCATCCTGACTCTGTGGGGACTTTTAAAGATGTACTGTTTTTCTTTTTTCTTCTAGAAGACTCCATGCATGTTTTTTTCATTTGCAGGGGTTTGGATTTGCTAAACCAGTTCCCTTGCAGGTGTACACACCTTTTACTGATTGAAAACAAGCGGAAGAATACATACCCTATTTGTTTCACCAACTTTGTAAACCTCACTGCAGGAAGACAGAGCTGTGAAGCTGGTGCTGGATGAGAGTAAATGTGATAAATGGCATTTCCCCCCTCATGTTCAGACAAATATTCAGTTTTGGTTCATTTGCAAGGAAGTAGGAGTGTGTGAACAGCAACTTGAGTGCTGCTTTCTCGTCATTATTCACCTAGTTAAGTCCTCATTTTGACTTGTTTGACTTTCCTGTAATCACATATGTTTTTCTTACCTCTGCATACATTGAATGTGCCAGTAAAGATTCAAGTCCTGGTGTAACTTTTGAGTAACTGCTTTGAGTTTAGTGGAGCTGTTTTTTAGGCAGAACTCATGGAATTAGGGTGATATAAGCCAGAAATGAATCAGGAACAGTGTTCTGGTAGCTCTTGACCTCCCAGACACAGATGCTGACCCCATTGCCTTTCCGGTGTTACTGGCTTAAAGTTGCTCTCTTACTCCCCCCATACTACAGAGATCAGAACCTGACTCTCTCTGCTGCCTCTTACCTAAGGCTGTTCCAGTGCTACATGAGGGAGAAAGGGGGAAAGAGGAACACTCTGGAACAACACTGCAAGCCTCCCCAGCAGTAAACTTTGAGTCTTTTACCCGTCTTGCTTATGTGATTTTAATTTGGCCACAGAAGTCACACTAAAAGTGAGCCCATGCTCTGCATATTACGCAAGAGTTGAAAAGTGACAGATCTTTCTGGGGAGCTTCCAACAACAGAAAACACAGAGCAACTAGAGGCAAATGAATGGATGAATGTTTTATTGTCGGATGGGTAATGCTGTTATTGTGGCATGGGACAGGAGTATTTGATGTTGTGCTGGTCACTAATTCATGTGTGAAGCCTCAAACATTGATCTGTGTGGATTAAATGCATGCTGAAGATGTTTTCTGTGCTGTGCCACTTCAAATTCTCTCTCACGATTCAACTCATTCAAAGCAAATAATTTTCCGTTTCCCATTTGCCAGTGAATGTGTGCCATTTAGTTTGTAATTGGAACACAGTATGCTGCGTGTGTCTCTGCTAAATCATGAAAAGTGGTCCATTTTCTAAATTGCACAAGTATTTGTCACCTTTGTTTTAAAATGAGAGCCATAAATTTTATGGGGCATGTGAATATATATATTAGTTTTCCCACACAGGTGAATCAGTCATGGTGTGATCTGACATGGGCTTTATGACCCTGCTAAGGTTATTTTCTGTACTAAATTTTGTCTGTTGCTTCTATATTTAGAATTTAGCTTTGAATTTTTTTAAGGAAACAGAAACATGGAAAAAGTAGGCATATCAAAAGGTCTGTGCTTCTACATGTTATTCATAAGCCAAGAGAATCAATGAGCTATGCCAATTTGGCACGTTGAAGATGCTTAACAGTCCATTTCTTATTAAATAGGGTACATTTAAAAACTTTTATTTTACACAACTGTGGATCTGTTTGATTAATGTGTTTTCTAGGGAGTTTTTAAATACTTGTATTGGCTGAGCAAAGTCCGCTAATGCTTGATGGGGCATGAGAGTGGCCTCAGCCTAGCTGTAATGTGGAATGTCAGCTGACGGAGGAGACAGAAAGGGTTATGTTCCTAATCTTAAGGGGGATAAAATGCAAATGAATTAATGGAACAGAATTCCTTCACACTTCTGGAAATTCATTTTTTTTCAGGTCAGCAAACATTATGAAAACCTTGCCATCTCTGCCTCTGACGAAACACATGCCTTTCAGAAAGTGAGAAAGAAACTCTTCTTATTTTTTCGTTTTCTGATACCACCTTTTCCCCTTGAATATGTGCGGTGTTTTTCGGGTTTTTGTGGTGGAGAGGATGAGAGACAGAAATGGGGGCAGTTTGCAAGCAGTGTGACTTAACATGAAGGGAGTTAATCAGAGTTCATGTGCCAAGCCAGTGTTAGCCAAAAAAAGCATGTCTGCTCTTTCTGAGAGAATAAATATCTTTGTGCTCTTCAGCTGTCTTTGTATTTTGGTGGGGGGAGGGGGAAAAAAAGATTTCAAAGAAATGCTGTAGGATTCCTCTCTGCTTAATATTTGTAATACACATCATCTGTAGTGCAAAGAGGATGGCAAAGTGCAGTGCAGAGAAAAATGCTGATACAGGGTTGGAGTGGGGTTATCTGATATGCCTAATAGTACTCTCGGTAAAATTTTTTACAGTTGCTCAAAGAAATCGAATTTAGGCCACTGCCAAAAACTGCTGAAAACCCCATCTTGGGCTAAGAGCCTTTTTCTGAGGTTAACTCAACGAGAGCTTTACCAATTTGTGATGCAGGATTGAAACCAATAAGGAAATATGAAATAAGAGGAAATCTGGAAATGTTCAAAGTGGGTAGTGTGGTTGGGAGAGTGATTGTAGAGGGACAGTCCTCTCTTTTCAGTCCATTGGGCTGAGTGGTGCTAAACTGAGGAGTGGGCTGGTTTGCAGAAATGTGTATGTTGGCTGGAATAAGTATGAGGATTGACCCTGAGCTTAATTTGCTGTTGTTCTCATGAACTGAGTAAGTGGGTAGTGGAATCTTGTCCTCTAGTGGAATTGTTGGTCTATTTAAAGCATGTCTCTGTGCTTACTCAAATGGGTTTTACTACTCTTACCTCAATATTGTTTTTTATCAGTAAGGAATAAACTCGACTGGAGATATGAATACAATATACACTGTAACATGGACAGCCTTCAGATTAGGATTGTATTATGTCAAAGCTAGGTTTACACTGCACTTAAATAAAATATTGTCAGCATCTTGTTCTGCCCACACCAGTACATTTTCTGAGGTTCAGAGACAACTTCTGTCCTGTTCCTATCTCCTCTTGTCACCAGCAGCCAGATTTTCACAGGAGATAGTCACTCACCAGGTCTCATTTTCACAGAGACCAGTTTCCTGTGCATTGTTTAGGCTGTCATAGTATGATTGTAATTTATGTTTATAGTAAGGAAGCTTTACAGGGGATTTAAGCAGATTTAGTATAGGAGCAAACCATACAAACTGATGATTTGGCTTTTATTTTTTCCGATTACACAATATGAAAAGGATTCTCTGAGCCAGGTGCCTAAGGAGAGGTGAAACCTACTCTCCTCACTTATCAGTTGACGAGTTGCTTCAGAGCACACAGGTCTCATTAGATCTGGAAATTCGATGCCTTGTTCTATCATAAATTTTTTAAGATTAATATGGAGGAGGCTAGCTTTCTTTTAGTGCTTCTCTATTTGATTTAGCCTAGATATTATTTCCCAATGGAGAAAGAGTTGTTTACTTTGGAAATATCATGAGTGGTGGAATATCGAGAATTGAGCAATCACTTCCTTGATGCTTACACACAGACATCACCAAGATGCAGGGATACTTACAAAATGCAATATTCAGGTAGAATCACTTACAGAAGTGGTTTGATCAGACCATAGCAACTAATGAAAGGGGAAAGCATACCTAGCAGTTACTATGAGTGCATTATGAAGGAAGCATCCTAACTTTTGTCTTTGAAATGTATTGTGTGATTCAGAGATACTAGAGTGTATAAAATGATACCACCTTTGTTAACTTAAAAGCCATTATCAGCCTGACTCAATTCTATGTGTTTCCAATGCAAAAAACCCCATCCTTTTACTCCTGGAGAGTTTCTTTGAAGTGGTGCAGCTTAGAACAGGCTGTGGTACTGAATTTCTTTTGTTCTCATTTGCTTATATTGTTAACCAGTACAAATCTGAGGGCAAACAGTAAATTTGTTCTCCCTTAAATGGGACCATTCATGCAAGGGCTTTGGGATTAGATTTTAAATTGGCACTTTTTAAACCTTTGCTATAGTTACAGACTCAGTGAGCTATGTTCACCTTTCTTAGAGCTAGAACTAGCTGGAAATTAGTTTTCTCATTTGTCAGAATATGTTTTCTAGCATACATTTACCCTGTCTGCTAAAAACAGAGCAAAACACTCAAAAACTAATGTAGTTTAGCTGAAAATGTACAGCTTTATTTCCTCTTCTAGAGAAACAAAACACAAACAAAGAGTAGCCAAGAAAAAAATAAATATCTGGGAATACTGTTTAAAAGAAAATCCCGTGGAGGGGAAGGAAGAGAAAAGGAGAACCTGATAAGCAGTTTTATGCTTCTGATGACCGGTATATTTAAAATATACCTCCTCTTTACACCTCCTTCTTCGCCTTCCTCCAGTTCCCTTGCATTATCTCTTCCCTGGAAGAAGGAAAACAGATAAATTCAGGTAGCAGATATATCCCTGCTGTTGTGACTGTGAGATAACTGCTCTTAGGATGCAACTTTTGTGGTGACAATCAAATGGGGGGACAGGGCTGGTGGGACAAATGCACTGAACATTCTACAAAGAAATGGACTGCATCAGTCTCTGCTGGGTTTATCAGGTGTCTGCATGTCTGAATGTGTTGTCTCTGGAAGAGAGAAGTGAACTTCTCCCTGTGAACAAGGGCGAGCAGGGGCTGGAGGTGGGTTTGTGTGGCAGGGATCACTGTGGTCATGAAATGGCTTAAGTTTCACACTGTACCCTGGGTGTTTGTGTCTTCAGTGTCTCCAGGCTTGGACTGGAGCTAATATTTAAATTGCAGTGCTTAGATTTTTAAAAAGGGTAGTTTCAGTATGAGACGCTTTTGTTAGTGAGAATATTGTAACAAGCCAGGCTGTAATATTGCATCTGTTGGAAGATATCGGCAAGGAATTGCTGATTGTACTTTCTGTGAGTACACCCCTATAATCACTGCTATGCAAACCAGCTTTAATGCTGGTCCTGCAGGGACCTATGTCCTTCAGTCTCAGCACGAACAGATTAATGCACCATGCAAGGTGAGGAGGTTTGTTGAATATGTGGAAATCCAATTTGCAGGCCTGAGAATGAATAAGACTTCTGAGGCAGTTAAATTGGGAAAGGGAGCACATAAATAAGGAGCAACTCCCCTTTGAGATGAAGTTCAAAAAAAGTACATTTTAGACCTCTGCTCAGAGCAGTGAGTGAAATGAATTAAAGGTGTAGAAAACTTGACCATGCCCATGTCACAAGGTAGAGCAGCATCAAGGATTCTGGGCTCTTTAGTTTATTTTGCCATTGATACTATCATAGCTGCCCAGCTGAGCCTGTTATAATTTTATATCCTTTAAATCATTTTAAAAAAATGACCTGCATTCCCCTTCAAGAGTTATACACTTTGCAAAGCCCTCTGGAAGAAGGGGACAAGAATGTCATACACATTCTGTTGTTTCCTCTTGTGGCAGGGTATATTCAGAGCAGATGGGGTTGCTAACTCACTGTTTCATTGTGGAGGTATTTGCTAAGTAATGGATTAGGCAGAGGAGCAGACTGAGAATTCTGTGCTCTGATACCCTGCTGAGTCTACTCAGATGGTAATGTAGAATGTTTGTTCTCTTCAGGGGTGTAAAGTACACCATCAAAATGCATAAAAACAGGCCCTTACAAAAATTGTGCTTCTATATAAGCTACAAGGAAGATGGAGAAATGAAAAATTAAATGAAGCCAGGCTTTTTTTTTTTTTTTTCCCCAAATGAAAGATCTCTCATTGCAAATGGTGCGAAGCCTGAAGGAGAATTCATCAGCTGGGGGCTTCTGTATGGGTTCAACTGGAAAAAGAACAACTATTAGCAACTAGTGCATCCCAGCACTGGTTTGCAAGAAGGTTGCTAATAATCATATCACTGCATCAAATGTGAGCAGTAGAAGTCAGGAAAATAAGGAGAAAGATAAGTCAGCAATCTTCGTGACATCCAATGAAGTCATTTTGGATATGTGCTTTCTGCTGGGCTCTACTAATACATCCAGATTAATTTTTGGTGCTGCAACTGTTTAAGTTGCTATTGCTCTGGTGCACGAAGACACTGCCTAAGTTTGGTTTCATAGTATGAGGATTGCAAAGAAATACAGTAAATAATCATATCCTCCATATTTTTTGAGGAAGTCAGAACAAAACTATCTTTCTGTCCAGAAGGTAGCTGACAGTGGTGATGTTAAAGAAAGAAGGAAAAGCTAGAATAGTAAGATACAGTATCAGTGCCTACTCCATTCTTTATGGAAATATGTGCTGAAATAAAATGATGTGCTTTTTTGGCTATGGTCTGCCAAATGAGCAAACACTTAATCTTAGTGTCTTCTCACAGTTGCTTGACTTCAAGTTGATTTTATCAAAATCTTCATTTAATTGTATGGTGGCCGCCTCTAGGGCTCCCTGACCTCATGTGTGTGATGTGGAAACAGGTGACAATAGCCACTGAGAGCTAGTCTGTAGGTTCTTCGTTTTAGGTGCCTGTAAGAATATGTTTTGGATTCCCATGTACTTCTTCATTTGCAATGAGGATCATGAACTTGGGTTAAAGTAGCAGTTTCAAATGTTTTTATTTTGGTGCTGAAAAACTGGACACGACATGTCAATGTATGCTCACAGCCCAGAAAGCCAACCACATCCTGAGGTTCATAAAAAGAAAGATGGCCAGCAGGTCCAGGGAGGTGATTCTGCCCCTCTATTCTACTCTCTAAGACCCCACCTGAATTACTGTGTGCAGCTCTGGAGCCCTCAGCACAGGAAAGACCTGGACCTGTTAGAGCAAGTCCAGAAGAGGCCACAGAAGTGATCAGAGGGGTGGAGCACCTCTCCTGTGAAGGCAGGCTGAGAGAGTTGGGGTTGTTCAGCCTGGAGAAGAGAAGGCTCCAGGAAGGCCTTATTGAAGCCTTTCAATATACAAAGGGGGTTTATAGTAAAGAAGAGACTTGTTACCAAGACCTGTAGTGACAGGACAAAGGTGAGGTTTTAAACTGAAAGAGGATATTTTATATTAAGCATAAGGAAGAAATTTTTTATGATGAGGGTGGCGAGACATTGGAGCATGTTCCCTAGAGAAGCAGTGGATACCTCATCATTGCAGGTGTTCCAGGCCACGCTGGATGGGGCTTTGAGTAACCTTGTCTAGTGAAAGGTGTCCCTGGCCATGGCAGGGGAGTTGGAACTAGGTGATCTTCAAAGGTCCCTTCCCATCTAAACCATTCTATGATTCTATGAGTTTTGGTCTCTGCAATATAAGAAAGATATTAAGCTCTTAGACAGTGTCCAAAGGAGGGCAATGAAGATGGGGCCTTGAGGGGAAGTTGTATGAGGAGCAGCTGAGGGCACTTGGTCTGTTCAGCCTGGGGAAGAGGAGACTGAGGGGAGATCTCACTGCAGTTACAACTTCCTTGTGAGGGGAAGATGGGGGCAGGCACTGATCTCTTCTCTGTGGTGACCAGTGACAGAACCTGAGGGAATGGCCTGAAATTGTGTCGGGGGAGGTTTAGGCTGAATATTAAAAGAAGGTTCTTCAACCAGAGGGTGGTTGGGCACTGGAACAGGCTCCCCAGAGAAGTGGTCACAGCACAAGCCTGACAGAGTTCAAGAAGCATTTGGATGATACTCTCAGGAACATGGTGTGACTCTTGGGGATGCTCCTGTGCAGGGCCAAGAGTTGCATTCATTTGGTCCCTTCCAAATCTGCATATTCTGTATTTCTGTGAAATATTCCTGTGAAGGGCAATGGAAAAGAGGGACAAAATAAGGGGAATAAAACCTGTTGTAGAAAGGAATATAGAGGTTCAGTGGACATTACCTTCAAGAGCTTTGCCTAGGTGGCTGCACAAATCAAAAAACCTCTGAAGAGAAGGAAGTCCTGCTCCCTGTTCCCCATGAGATGCTTTTTGCTGCACACATGGACATCCAGCTTAGGCAGAACAGGAGGAGGCTAAGGAAGAGAAACTCCTGGGGCTTTCTTTGTGAGGTCTAGCAAGGAGAAAGAAGTAGAGAACCAACAGCAAACATAAAAGGCAGCTGAAGGATTAGCTGGAAGTACTGAGAGCAGTGTTACATTACAGGTATGTGTGCAGTCACATCTGCAACTGCCAAATCTGGTGAGGAAAGATTTCATCATTCTGGTCTCTGCTCAGCCAGCACTGCTATGGATTTTCTATTTCTGGTATAAAGGGGGAACATATCACTTGTTCTGCTACCTCGAAAAAGGAGACTTATATTCCAGTAGGTGTGGAAATCTAAGTCCAAGACCTAAAGGAACCCTGAATTGAGAATTAAAGGTGTTAAATCACCTCAGCTGCTGCAGGGAGACAAGTAACCTCAGTGTGAGTGGGGTTGCTTGAGCTCCCTCCTGTGTCTACTTTTGTGATAAAGGTGAGACACAATGAGAGACCTAGGCAGGGAAGACTTTAGTTGGCAGTTTAAAGTAATTCTGAAATCTCCTGTGCTGGTAAGGCAGTTATGAAGACAGCATAGGGGAAAGTCTAACAAGAGGAATAAGAAATATTAGGTTCAGTCTGGGATGGGGAAAGTTAATTGCAACATAAAAGTGTTGTTATGGTAATAATGAGAAATCCACCTGTGGAAAGCAAAGTGTGAGGCTGAACCTGCTATTTCTAAAATTTACACAATAATCCAGTGTTTGATTTAATAAAAAAATTGGTTTAAAAATTCTTTAAAGAAAAATTTAAAGATTTAAAGAGAAGATTGTCTCTGCTAAGGTATTCATGATTTTTTTTGTCTCTGCTCCCTCTGATTTTCTCTGGGACCAGAAATTTCAGTATTTCAGATCAGTAGTCTTTGAAGATGATATTTTAACCCTGTTTTATCCTTTTCCCCCTTCAGTATATTATAGAACACTGGAATGAATAACTTCTAGCTGATTTCTTGTTCTGTTTCTGTGTTACTTTCATTGTTTCTTTTGCCACGTCATCAAGCTTTTAGGGGTGAAAAAGTATTGAAAAGGTGCAATGCAAGGAAAGGGAAAACACACACATTCCACAATGGAAAAAGAAAAAAAAACACACCTGAAACTGTTAGTTTCTCTGTGTTAAACTGCAAAATGTAGAAAGGAGGAAAGAGGGGAAGAACCTTTTCTTCCCTCAAAATGAGAAAATTGAAGTTGTGATGACATGTGGCTCAATGAAGGGTTTGTGTACCTTTAAGCTCCTATTTTTCTCGAAGTACTTGAGAGAGCTATGAGAAGCTGCCACTCCCAACAAAACTTGCTTTCAAGGATCAATTCTTCACAACTTTAAAATGTTCTTTTAAAAGGGTAAAAAAAACCCAAACCACAAAAAACCAACCCACAAAACCAACCCTGTGAATGGAGAGCATGTTCTATCTTGGGATAAATTTTGGTCCAGGTGTCTCCAACCTCTTTTTTTTTCACCCAGACCTGATTCAGTGTTGTCTTGTTGCCAGCCAGAGGGCGAGTGGTGTCAGTAACGAAGTGCGATCATTGGTCTCGTAACTGGGATGAGAAAAATCGCTCAGGTATCAAACTTCAGTTTTTCAATTCCTTAAAAAGGATACCTCTCTAAAAAGGAGCGTTAGTTCAAGCACAGCTACCATGAGGAGCAGAAGACTGGATGCTTTCTGTGGAATGTATAATTGTATAAGGGGATAGGAGGTGGGAAATTGCTCTGAACTTTGCCTTTGAAGTGGTGAAGCAATTTTTGATCCAGTTTACAGATGGAAAACTAGAAAAGAAGTTTTAAATTCCAGGGGGAGGGAAATCAGTGCTGGTTTGACCACTAGAACTATCACCATTATGTTTATTTGGATTACAGTCAACCCCTTCCAGATTAATAATCACAATAAAGCCTTTCAGCTTTATCAGACCATCTGATCTGATCTAACCTGTGGATGTGAAGATAAAAGGTTAATCCCCAGGGCCATCTGCTTTTCTTTACGTTTTCTATCTGAAAGCCCTGAATTCTTGTCTTGCCTACCCACCTTTGGCACATGTCTCTTGCTGTCTTGTAACACTAATACTGGATTACATCTGACTGTGCAGAGGACTGCAGTCTCTTTGAGCAGCAGCTGCCTATTCAGAGATGCTTGCAAGTTCCTTTGGTATTTCCTCTCCTCTCCTGGCAACTCCTCTCAGTATGATTTATGAGGAGCAAGCATAGCTGGGGGTGATGCGAGGTATCAACACCTCTGAATTCCAGTGATAGGAGCTGGGTAATTAATAACAACAAACTAGGAGTGTTTGCTTTGCATGGAGATCACGTAGCAGAGAAGTGTTGTTCTGTATTCTTTGGGAATGGGGGAAGTCAGTCCTAACACTTCCCTGTGCGGTTAAATCTGCATGTCATTTTCCTTAGATAATTAAGTAATTCCAGCCTTTCAAGGAGAGAAACTCCCTCCCTTTCCCCTGTTAGCTTGCAGATGTAGTACATGTACCTTGCGGCAAATCAATGCTAACTATATTACCATGCATTATTGCAGTAATGGAGTAGAGTGAGCCCAAGGAAAAATGTTCAACCCTTGCCGATTGCGTTATGAGCATGAGGATCTTTTATGTAGCAGACTTATTAATTGCATTTTCATTTGTGTCCCTGGATTTTAACCCTTTTGAGATTACTCTTCTGCTCATGAGTGCCACTAAAACTGACAAGGGTTGCACAGGTTCATAAAAGGGAGAAGGACAAGAGTGGTCTCTGCGGTACTGCACTGGAACCTCCATGTCTGTGACAAAGCTGAGGAGTAGATTTAAACCACCACCAAAAGAATGAAGCTGTTAAATCACTTAGTAGAACACAGAATAAATATACTCTGTGTTTGGAGTAACAAATGTTATGGTCAGGTGATCTTTTAAGGGAAGGGGTTGCCTTGAACCTTCAGTTTCAAACCCTTCACATTTTGGCCTCTCCACTTGAGTACTCATTGCCTGCTACAGGCTTTGCACTGCACGAAATACCTGTGCAGGTTTTTCCTCCTCCCTCCCCAGATGAACTCCTTGATTTGCCATTTTTATTTTTTCATTTGCATTCTGTCTGAAGGCAGTGAACTTGTATGTTGTCTTTAAGTCATAATCTAGACTTCAGAGAGGGGATTGTCTCTTTGCTGCATTTGCAGGCCTTTTCTTGGAGCCTGACAGTAACTCTAGGCATTGATAAAGTTTAAATTATTATTAACTTAGTTACTGGCATTTTTATCATGGAAGTGCATGCAGCTGTGATGCCTGGCCTTTGCCAGCCAACTACTGAACGTTCATTACTCTGTGTGCAGGCTACATGTTGTTCTTTTCATGGGGCCAGTATTATCTTTTCTAATTTCCTTTGGTGGTGTGAAACTTCAGTTAGTCCCTTGTGAGTTGAAGCTATTTGCCAAGACAGTCTACCAAAGGCTGCAATAGCTGCCACTTACTTTTGTCCTTTTTTCTGTCTTAGAGGTGCTGGGAGCATAAATTTACCTGAGACTCCCCCTTTCAGAATGTTTCAAATTCTGTTTACATGATATTTGATTCAACCTGACTCCTTTTAGGAGTTAGTTATTGCTGATTCAGTGCACAGGAGATCTGGGGACTGCCAGGACTGGCTAGGTAAGAAGCACCTGCCTACAGCCAGCTGCTTGCTGCTGTAGTTTTGTGTTATTTTTCTTTATTTCCCTTTTGTTTTGTTCTTTCTCACTAAATATACAACCTTCCCTTCATGCTCACTAGTATAAAGTCTTTCCTCAGTGCTGTAGTTCAATTTCTCTCTTGTTTGGGGTTCTTCTTAAAAGAGGGGAAGGAAATAGCCATAGGTGAGAATCTTAAAAGGTGGTGTTTGTTGTGGAAGAGAAAACAGCACCAAGCTGTTGCAGGTTGAACATCCTCCTGTGAAGTCCCACCATCAAAGCTGGGGTCACTGCCAGACATTTCTCTCTAGCTTGCTAAGAAAATTCTGCCTTTGTGCACACACTCACACGCATCACTTTGGATTTAGCTTGAATAGAGGAGAAACAATACCAGCTCCTTTCCCTTCTAGGTCTGTCTCGAATTTAAGGGGGAGGGGAGAGTGGAAGAGGTAAAGATTTGTCTGGAAGATGATACACAGTGGAAAAAGTACCTGGGATGAGAACAGTCTTAATTGTAGAGAACTGTCGCTGTGTCACTGATCCTATCAGCTGCATTCTTCCAGTATGTGCTCTGTGGGGTGGGAAAAGGAACTTTATGTAATTTTTCTGTCTTATTTCTCAAGGAGAGGAGCAAGCATAGGGGAGGCTTCATGTTCACAAAGACTCTCTTTTCACAGACAGGCAGTGCTGTGCTCTGCTTCTTAGCAGCTCATAAACTGCTAAGCCACCCCTAAACAGTCACAGATGTGAGGATTCATTAACAACCAGAAGTGAAAAGCTGATGAGAGATGCACAAAATTTCTAATAGTAAGGAGGATTCCTTTTCTTCATGGAATCTGAAAAGCTGAGGTGTACCTTGGGACAGGAAGGAAGATGAGGGTCATTTATTCTTTCTGAATCAATGATCATGTGAATATTAGTTACATGTCTGTTTTTAATCAGATTTTCTCCAAATGGGATATCTCAGTACTCATAATGTATTCTTGGATATTATAGCATCTCAAGCCATGATTATGCCTTTCTTCATTGTGTGTGACATGGCTGGACCCAGCTTTTTAGGCAAGCTCTTTGAATTCAGAAGACAAAGAGGGGCTACAGGTCCCGATCCAGAGCTCTATAAGTGATGCTAAGGAGCATACTTTCAAAAACGTTGCAAATGCTTCTGAAAATCTAGTATCTTACTGTGGTCCTGGATGATTTAAAATCTGGGAAACAGGGGATCCTGTATTTCTGACTGGGGTCTCCAAGATAAATATATATGCAACCTTCAGTATAGAGTGAATTCAGCACAGTGAACTTTTGTGCTGCCCAACTTATCTTTGTATGTGCTGCAAATCTGTGTGCTCATTCCATTCTGATAAGCTCTTCCGCATTCCTGATGATGCTGATTATCAGCATAAGGGGATTTTCTTATCTTGGCTGTAGGACGAACAACAGTACCCAACATTAACTAGAAACATGATTTTAAACCTGCAGATTCTCCCCAGAGCATTCAAAACACCTCTGTCTGCTCTGTGCCTCGCCAAGTCCCTTACCTGCACTGTGCAGGTTGTGCAACTTTTGGGCAGCCTTAGCAGCGGATGAAGGCAGTGTAGCTGTCTGAACATCCCTGAAGGAAAGAGCCTCTTCTGTCTCCCACAGACATGATGTTTAGATAGAAAAATCAAAAAGAAGGATGCAGTCAGGCTGGTCACCAAACCTGGCACTACATCTGCTCATGCTAGTGAAGTTCTGAGCCCGAGGTGAGATTCACAGGAGTGGTTCTCCACTCTGCTAAGCCTCTACCTGCTGCATTCCCAGTGTGACCTGTGGCACTCTCTCCTGCTCTGGGCCATTGTGTGAATGGTGTTCATCAAGAAGATAGTAGTGCTGTGATGCAGTGAGGGGACCCACTACTTTGTGAGAACCCTGAGGTCAGCTGAGATCAAGTAGTCCCATCACTGTCCCGTGATCCAGGTTGTGTAAAACACTTCCCTTGGTGTACTGATATGTGGTACCTGTGCTGCTTGTGAGCTGCTGGACTCTGACTTCATCATTTAGTGCAGGAGCGAGATCCCCTCTGGCAGCATCTGTGCAGTGTTTTTTGCAATCTCTGTTTAGGAGCTTTGCAGCGACTCTGTCAGTGCTAAAGGCTCCCTGCCATGGGCTGCTGTGCTTCAGAGTCAGACTCGCTGCTGCACACTGCAGATGGCTGTGCTTGGAGAAAATCTGTCCCATAATGGGGGTAGTACTGTACCAGAAAAAATGGTGGGGGCCCTGCCTGTAGGTGATATTTTGTCTGAAGCTATAGGGACACTTCAGATTTCAATGATTTTTGTTTAGGTCGAGTCAGGCCTTCCCTTGGTGAACAAGACAGCATTATCACAGATCTGCTTTGTTCTACAGTGATTAGTCTCACATAATAAATAGGTTAAAATTAACTGGAGCAAGCATTGATTTTTTCCTTAGTACGTGTGGAATTTCTTCCCTTGGGAGAGCTCGAGTAGTGCAGGAGACCTTTAGGGAGGATGTGTGTGTCTGCGTGAAGAGAGTGCAGTGTAGCTGGGACATTACTTTTTTTTCCCCCCATGCTAAATTTTCCTCTTGTGACCTCTTTCCCAACTCTCCCTCCTTTCTTTCAGGTTCTAGGTCCCACTCAGAAATTTCCTGGGGTGATAATGACTGGGAGAAACACTCTGGGTTTCCGGGGGAGGTCAGGGTGTGTGCAGTCCTGCAGGAGGAGAGGGGCATGGAGCAATGATAGGCAGAGCTGAGCTAAACAGAAGGGGTGGGGGTACTGGGGAGCAGGTCTACCACCAGCAAGGGAGACACTGATGGTGAAATTATTTATATGTGTGTTAGGAGTTAACAATTTGGTTGTATAATTACTTTTTCTTTCAAAAAGAAAGTCAGAGAATAGGAAAAAAAGAAACCCCCAAATAATCAATTCTGCTTTTGAAGGCCTTGGCAATTGCCAGGCTCTATTTGTTTCTTTCTTTAGATAGTGTCATTAGTCTTCTTCCATCCAAATCATCCCCTCCAAACAAACATAATTACCCCAATTGCTTTTCTCTCCTTAACTGAACCCAGCTTCCCCCTGGTTACAGGCATGATCTGCTGCTTTATATTTGTGCCACAATTTGCCTTCCAGAACGTTTACTTAAGAAATCCTCTACATTGCCTGGTGTTATGGCATATGGTTGTCTTACATCAATTAAAAAATCAACATGGTCCAACAGAATATAACACCAACCCCTGCTTCTTTGAATGGGTGTTTGCATCTGGGTGGGGATTAAAGCAGATCGTAATGGATTAGACCAGGGATTAAAACAGCCTGTAATGGATACTGTGTTGAACTATTCCATTTCTATTCTTGGATGTGCAAATCTAGGGCTGTCAGATGACATCCTTACTGTCACCCTGTCAAGCAAGAGACCGGGTTTTGAAGCAAATCTGATATTCTTGCAACAGGGATGGTAAAAACTGGAAAAGCCCCTTGTCTGTGTGCTGGTGATGAGCACGCAGTTCGCAAATCGTGCAGGA
This sequence comes from Manacus vitellinus, assembly GCF_001715985.3. Taxonomy (NCBI): domain Eukaryota; kingdom Metazoa; phylum Chordata; class Aves; order Passeriformes; family Pipridae; genus Manacus; species Manacus vitellinus. The sequence goes on from NW_021939122.1 coordinate 13,131,568, forward strand.
GATGGGGGTATTGCTCACATTACCTTTGTTTTCTAGAGAAGGAAAGATGTTAGAACTGCTGCTGCTCTCCTTAGCACTGAGGCCTCTGCTAAGGAGTGGGAGATGTGGAATGGGGAGATTTTAGTAGACAGTCCCACATCATCAGTGAGACTCAGCTGTGCATCCTATTATTTACAGTAATAAGCAGGAACTGATTAAGGCTTTTTAGGACTTGCTTTAGAAACACTACAGCTTCCTGTGGGTGTCTGCCTGAAAAATTAGGGCCTGGGGTAATCTTGTTGACATAGTCTGAACTGAATGTTTGAGGTTGTCCCTGAATGTGGTAGGTAAGGATGATATTCACAGAGGGTGATTTTAGTTACAAGCAACGGCTATTCAGTCTGCAGGGTAGAAAAAACCTGCTATCAGGGTGGTCAAAGTACTGCCCTAAATGAAGTGTTGGTGAACACACCTGTGCGTGAAGCCTATCACATTCTGTGTCATGTCCAGCACAGCTGTCTCTTGTGGTGACAAGGAGTGATGTGGTGGACACAAAGAAATGCCTTGTGCTGGCAGGATTTGGGAAATGACATGTGTCTGTGAGTCCTATCTCGGTGTGGGTGGACTTTGACCATGAAGTCAAGGATGATGTTGCACAAATGAGTGACTGTTCAGGATGTGAACAAGGACTAGGTCTTAAGTGGTGTCCAGCTAGGCTGAGAAGATAAATGGGACTGGGTGAACTGCATAGCAGGGGACTGGCTAAGCAGTGGCTATTGCTAGTACCACCGTAGCTTTTACTCTGTGGTGAGGGGTTCTGGATGTGCAGAGGTCTTCAGGAGCAGCAGTGAGCAGCTGGTGAGTCCAGAGGGACTGGAGAATAATGTAAGGACAAGTTCTGCCTGTCACAGCTGGAGCCTCACTGTTAGAGGGTGTCATTAGGTTGACAGTGCCTCCCTTCACAGTGCACAGCAATGGCAAGGCCCAGGGGTGGCATGTGTGTCGCTAATGCCACATGCCTGGGGACTCTGTTCTTGCAGCACTCAAATTAGGGAGACAGTGGGGTCCTTCCTGTTCCCAACACCATGTTGCTCACTTACAAGCAGTGGGAGAATGCAGCCTCGGGGCTGAGTTGTCCCTGTGCGGGCAGGGCAGCACCTGCCATGAGCGTATGCAACTTGTACAATCCCCCTCCCCCGACATTTTATGGATCAGCTTTGGCTGAGGCCCACGTCACTGCACCCACACAAATGAAATGTCATCTAAACATTTTGGCAGCGTAGTACAAAAGGGAGCCGATTCCAAGCCAGGAATACCATCCGCTGGGTTGGGAGTGGGTGATTTGCTTCCCCTGCCCCCACCTCCAGCTTTTGCTCTCTGCGTCGGGATTTGTGGCTAAAGGATGGATCGTTCCTGTGCGTAGGGGTCTCGCCGCACACAGGCTCGCTCAGTCCTCCGCCGCCTTCCCGAAGCTGTCAGCTCTGACACTCCAGCCCCTCTTCCCGTTCCTGCAGGACAGCCATTTAGCGACAGCTCCCCCCGTTTACAATAGACAGCGGTGGGTGCAGCCCCTCTTCCCTACTCCAGCTTTCTCCTCGCTCTCCCAGCGGCAGCCGGGCTGCACGGACCCCCCCATCCCGAGTCGGGAGCTCTGCAGCGGGCGGTGACCAAGCGCCTGGCACCAGCTGGCCAGAAACCCCCCCGCTACCCAGTGCGGGCAATGCTACCTCCGGTCCGGCCTCTGTCCCCCTCTCTCTCCGCTCCCTGACGGGCTGGGAGACCCGCGATAGGCGGGAGAAACTGTTGAGCCGCCCCCGCTCCGGGTCTGGCGGTGGGGAGGGGGAGACCGCGGGGAGAGCCGTGTAGTTGGTTGATCCGTCTCTTGGACGGCAAAGAATGGCTGATGTGGGAAGTGGGAGGGTGGGAGGATTAAAAAAATCGCTAATTATCGACACTTTTCAAAGGGAGGAAGGTCGACCATGGGTTGGATTCGAAGAGAAAGTGCCGACGTGTTGCTGCAGTGAATCGGTCCGGAGGGACGTGGCACTGGCACGGATGGCGAGGACAAGGGTGACCCCCGGGGGACGGGGGCGGCCCCGCAGCCGCAGGAGGCGACAGCCTCCCTCTCCCCTTCGCACCCTGCCATTACTCACACCTTGTCTGGGGGCTGAAGCTGCAAAGGCTTCTTGAGCTCTGCCAGCAGAAAACAGGTGTTCTGGCCGGAGGAAATGCAGACGTGCGATGGGAGCGGGAGCGCTGCACTGCCATGACTTAAAGAAATACATCTCCCTTGCTCCTTCTCCCGACACAGTCCCGAGATGCTGCTGCAGTGAGCTACCTGCAGATACTGCCCTTTCTTCGTTATT